>NC_083651.1:191153-258653 GCF_963576545.1 Limanda limanda
CCTAACCCTAACCCTAACCCACACCCTACCCCTAACCCTAACCCCCTAACCCTAACCCTAACCCTAACCCTAACCCTAACCCTAACCCTAACCCTAACCCTAACCCTAACCCTAACCCTAACCCTAACCCCTAACCACAAACCTAACCCTACCTCACCCTAACCCTAACCCTAACCCTAACCCTAACCCCTCAACACCCTAACCCTAACCCTAACCCTAACCTAACCCTAACCCTAACCCTAACCCTAACCCTAACCCTAACCCTAACCCTAACCCTAACCCTAACCCTAACCCTAACCCTAACCCCTAACCCTAACTACCCTAACCCTAACCCTAACCCTAACCCTAACCTAACCCTAACCCTAACCCTAACCCTAACCCTAACCCTAACCCTAACCCTAACCCTAACCTAACCCTAACCCTAACCCTAACCCTAACCCTAACCCTAACCCTAACCCTAACCCTAACCCTAACCCTAACCCTAACCCTAACCCTAACCCTAACCCTAACCCTAACCCTAACCCTAACCCTAACCCTAACCCTAACCCTAACCCTAACCCTAACCCTAACCCTAACCCTAACCCTAACCCTAACCCTAACCCTAACCCTAACCCTAACCCTAACCCTAACCCTAACCCTAACCCTAACCCTAACCCTAACCCTAACCCTAACCCTAACCCTAACCCTAACCCTAACCCTAACCCTAACCCTAACCCTAACCCTAACCCTAACCCTAACCCTAACCCTAACCCTAACCCTAACCCTAACCCTAACCCTAACCCTAACCCTAACCCTAACCCTAACCCTAACCCTAACCCTAACCCTAACCCTAACCCTAACCCTAACCCTAACCCTAACCCTAACCCTAACCCTAACCCTAACCCTAACCCTAACCCTAACCCTAACCCTAACCCTAACCCTAACCCTAACCCTAACCCTAACCCTAACCCTAACCCTAACCCTAACCCTAACCCTAACCCTAACCCTAACCCTAACCCTAACCCTAACCCTAACCCTAACCCTAACCCTAACCCTAACCCTAACCCTAACCCTAACCCTAACCCTAACCCTAACCCTAACCCTAACCCTAACCCTAACCCTAACCCTAACCCTAACCCTAACCCTAACCCTAACCCTAACCCTAACCCTAACCCTAACCCTAACCCTAACCCTAACCCTAACCCTAACCCTAACCCTAACCCTAACCCTAACCCTAACCCTAACCCTAACCCTAACCCTAACCCTAACCCTAACCCTAACCCTAACCCTAACCCTAACCCTAACCCTAACCCTAACCCTAACCCTAACCCTAACCCTAACCCTAACCCTAACCCTAACCCTAACCCTAACCCTAACCCTAACCCTAACCCTAACCCTAACCCTAACCCTAACCCTAACCCTAACCCTAACCCTAACCCTAACCCTAACCCTAACCCTAACCCTAACCCTAACCCTAACCCTAACCCTAACCCTAACCCTAACCCTAACCCTAACCCTAACCCTAACCCTAACCCTAACCCTAACCCTAACCCTAACCCTAACCCTAACCCTAACCCTAACCCTAACCCTAACCCTAACCCTAACCCTAACCCTAACCCTAACCCTAACCCTAACCCTAACCCTAACCCTAACCCTAACCCTAACCCTAACCCTAACCCTAACCCTAACCCTAACCCTAACCCTAACCCTAACCCTAACCCTAACCCTAACCCTAACCCTAACCCTAACCCTAACCCTAACCCTAACCCTAACCCTAACCCTAACCCTAACCCTAACCCTAACCCTAACCCTAACCCTAACCCTAACCCTAACCCTAACCCTAACCCTAACCCTAACCCTAACCCTAACCCTAACCCTAACCCTAACCCTAACCCTAACCCTAACCCTAACCCTAACCCTAACCCTAACCCTAACCCTAACCCTAACCCTAACCCTAACCCTAACCCTAACCCTAACCCTAACCCTAACCCTAACCCTAACCCTAACCCTAACCCTAACCCTAACCCTAACCCTAACCCTAACCCTAACCCTAACCCTAACCCTAACCCTAACCCTAACCCTAACCCTAACCCTAACCCTAACCCTAACCCTAACCCTAACCCTAACCCTAACCCTAACCCTAACCCTAACCCTAACCCTAACCCTAACCCTAACCCTAACCCTAACCCTAACCCTAACCCTAACCCTAACCCTAACCCTAACCCTAACCCTAACCCTAACCCTAACCCTAACCCTAACCCTAACCCTAACCCTAACCCTAACCCTAACCCTAACCCTAACCCTAACCCTAACCCTAACCCTAACCCTAACCCTAACCCTAACCCTAACCCTAACCCTAACCCTAACCCTAACCCTAACCCTAACCCTAACCCTAACCCTAACCCTAACCCTAACCCTAACCCTAACCCTAACCCTAACCCTAACCCTAACCCTAACCCTAACCCTAACCCTAACCCTAACCCTAACCCTAACCCTAACCCTAACCCTAACCCTAACCCTAACCCTAACCCTAACCCTAACCCTAACCCTAACCCTAACCCTAACCCTAACCCTAACCCTAACCCTAACCCTAACCCTAACCCTAACCCTAACCCTAACCCTAACCCTAACCCTAACCCTAACCCTAACCCTAACCCTAACCCTAACCCTAACCCTAACCCTAACCCTAACCCTAACCCTAACCCTAACCCTAACCCTAACCCTAACCCTAACCCTAACCCTAACCCTAACCCTAACCCTAACCCTAACCCTAACCCTAACCCTAACCCTAACCCTAACCCTAACCCTAACCCTAACCCTAACCCTAACCCTAACCCTAACCCTAACCCTAACCCTAACCCTAACCCTAACCCTAACCCTAACCCTAACCCTAACCCTAACCCTAACCCTAACCCTAACCCTAACCCTAACCCTAACCCTAACCCTAACCCTAACCCTAACCCTAACCCTAACCCTAACCCTAACCCTAACCCTAACCCTAACCCTAACCCTAACCCTAACCCTAACCCTAACCCTAACCCTAACCCTAACCCTAACCCTAACCCTAACCCTAACCCTAACCCTAACCCTAACCCTAACCCTAACCCTAACCCTAACCCTAACCCTAACCCTAACCCTAACCCTAACCCTAACCCTAACCCTAACCCTAACCCTAACCCTAACCCTAACCCTAACCCTAACCCTAACCCTAACCCTAACCCTAACCCTAACCCTAACCCTAACCCTAACCCTAACCCTAACCCTAACCCTAACCCTAACCCTAACCCTAACCCTAACCCTAACCCTAACCCTAACCCTAACCCTAACCCTAACCCTAACCCTAACCCTAACCCTAACCCTAACCCTAACCCTAACCCTAACCCTAACCCTAACCCTAACCCTAACCCTAACCCTAACCCTAACCCTAACCCTAACCCTAACCCTAACCCTAACCCTAACCCTAACCCTAACCCTAACCCTAACCCTAACCCTAACCCTAACCCTAACCCTAACCCTAACCCTAACCCTAACCCTAACCCTAACCCTAACCCTAACCCTAACCCTAACCCTAACCCTAACCCTAACCCTAACCCTAACCCTAACCCTAACCCTAACCCTAACCCTAACCCTAACCCTAACCCTAACCCTAACCCTAACCCTAACCCTAACCCTAACCCTAACCCTAACCCTAACCCTAACCCTAACCCTAACCCTAACCCTAACCCTAACCCTAACCCTAACCCTAACCCTAACCCTAACCCTAACCCTAACCCTAACCCTAACCCTAACCCTAACCCTAACCCTAACCCTAACCCTAACCCTAACCCTAACCCTAACCCTAACCCTAACCCTAACCCTAACCCTAACCCTAACCCTAACCCTAACCCTAACCCTAACCCTAACCCTAACCCTAACCCTAACCCTAACCCTAACCCTAACCCTAACCCTAACCCTAACCCTAACCCTAACCCTAACCCTAACCCTAACCCTAACCCTAACCCTAACCCTAACCCTAACCCTAACCCTAACCCTAACCCTAACCCTAACCCTAACCCTAACCCTAACCCTAACCCTAACCCTAACCCTAACCCTAACCCTAACCCTAACCCTAACCCTAACCCTAACCCTAACCCTAACCCTAACCCTAACCCTAACCCTAACCCTAACCCTAACCCTAACCCTAACCCTAACCCTAACCCTAACCCTAACCCTAACCCTAACCCTAACCCTAACCCTAACCCTAACCCTAACCCTAACCCTAACCCTAACCCTAACCCTAACCCTAACCCTAACCCTAACCCTAACCCTAACCCTAACCCTAACCCTAACCCTAACCCTAACCCTAACCCTAACCCTAACCCTAACCCTAACCCTAACCCTAACCCTAACCCTAACCCTAACCCTAACCCTAACCCTAACCCTAACCCTAACCCTAACCCTAACCCTAACCCTAACCCTAACCCTAACCCTAACCCTAACCCTAACCCTAACCCTAACCCTAACCCTAACCCTAACCCTAACCCTAACCCTAACCCTAACCCTAACCCTAACCCTAACCCTAACCCTAACCCTAACCCTAACCCTAACCCTAACCCTAACCCTAACCCTAACCCTAACCCTAACCCTAACCCTAACCCTAACCCTAACCCTAACCCTAACCCTAACCCTAACCCTAACCCTAACCCTAACCCTAACCCTCCCAACTTGGTGTAGTATGGTTATGTAGGTGATAAAAAATCCCAAATATTATATAACTGGAGCTATTAATCTGAATTCACAACAAAAGCATAGTAAAGGATTGAGATGAAAAAGGGAAACTGTGATGCCAAGGAACTGGGAAATTCTGGACTGGGAAATTCTTCAAAGGGGAGGAGCTAGATGGGATATAAAAGCAGGGACACAAGCTCTCACAGAGACTCACAATGGGGACAACTCATGACTAATTCGAACTGACATACTTACCTGCCCTTGCCTGATGAAGAAACAAAAGATTTCGAAACGTCGCGACAGGGCTTCCAGACTAAACCAAAATTTACTTACCTGACTAAGCCACGAACCCTCCCTCGGACGAGTGGAGAGACTTAAGCATAAAAAATGTATATTTGTAAAAAGTTCGTTTAAAGTTTAATATAAATAGTCCACGTATCTGTAATCACAGCGTGTAATAACTACATTACTAGTTTAAGGGCACAGGACCTGTGACAAATGGGGACCAGGGAGCCCCCTGGAGTGAAGGACCGTGCACCTCCTGCCACCTTTTTAAAGGAGGCAGGATCATTTTCCCCTATCCTAACCCGCCAGTGCCTCCTCCGGGTTCTCGCTTCCTGGTCCTCAGTCCAGTAGTCTTGTGCTTTTAATGACTCTCTTAGTCAAATGTTCTGGACTTCAACTCTAATTTGAGAAGACAGTCATGAAACCCCTATCCCTAATCCGAGACCCTCTATTCTAACCCTAACCATAGGACCCCTTGCCTGAACCTAACCTCTAACCCCTAAGCAGGGCAATTTATCTGTAATAACCTCACCCAACTACTTTGTTGTTGAACGAAAACGAAGACTCCACACCAATTGGTTTGAAAATCTTTAATTGGGAAGTAACAGGAGTATAGACCAAAAATATGGCAAAAAGTACACTGAAATGCCCCACCCAACTTGGTGTAGTATGGTTATGTAGGTGATAAAAAATCCCAAATATTATATAACTGGAGCTATTAATCTGAATTCACAACAAAAGCATAGTAAAGGATTGAGATGAAAAAGGGAAACTGTGATGCCAAGGAACTGGGAAATTCTGGACTGGGAAATTCTTCAAAGGGGAGGAGCTAGATGGGATATAAAAGCAGGGACACAAGCTCTCACAGAGACTCACAATGGGGACAACTCATGACTAATTCGAACTGACATACTTACCTGCCCTTGCCTGATGAAGAAACAAAAGATTTCGAAACGTCGCGACAGGGCTTCCAGACTAAACCAAAATTTACTTACCTGACTAAGCCACGAACCCTCCCTCGGACGAGTGGAGAGACTTAAGCATAAAAAATGTATATTTGTAAAAAGTTCGTTTAAAGTTTAATATAAATAGTCCACGTATCTGTAATCACAGCGTGTAATAACTACATTACTAGTTTAAGGGCACAGGACCTGTGACAAATGGGGACCAGGGAGCCCCCTGGAGTGAAGGACCGTGCACCTCCTGCCACCTTTTTAAAGGAGGCAGGATCATTTTCCCCTATCCTAACCCGCCAGTGCCTCCTCCGGGTTCTCGCTTCCTGGTCCTCAGTCCAGTAGTCTTGTGCTTTTAATGACTCTCTTAGTCAAATGTTCTGGACTTCAACTCTAATTTGAGAAGACAGTCATGAAACCCCTATCCCTAATCCGAGACCCTCTATTCTAACCCTAACCATAGGACCCCTTGCCTGAACCTAACCTCTAACCCCTAAGCAGGGCAATTTATCTGTAATAACCTCACCCAACTACTTTGTTGTTGAACGAAAACGAAGACTCCACACCAATTGGTTTGAAAATCTTTAATTGGGAAGTAACAGGAGTATAGACCAAAAATATGGCAAAAAGTACACTGAAATGCCCCACCCAACTTGGTGTAGTATGGTTATGTAGGTGATAAAAAATCCCAAATATTATATAACTGGAGCTATTAATCTGAATTCACAACAAAAGCATAGTAAAGGATTGAGATGAAAAAGGGAAACTGTGATGCCAAGGAACTGGGAAATTCTGGACTGGGAAATTCTTCAAAGGGGAGGAGCTAGATGGGATATAAAAGCAGGGACACAAGCTCTCACAGAGACTCACAATGGGGACAACTCATGACTAATTCGAACTGACATACTTACCTGCCCTTGCCTGATGAAGAAACAAAAGATTTCGAAACGTCGCGACAGGGCTTCCAGACTAAACCAAAATTTACTTACCTGACTAAGCCACGAACCCTCCCTCGGACGAGTGGAGAGACTTAAGCATAAAAAATGTATATTTGTAAAAAGTTCGTTTAAAGTTTAATATAAATAGTCCACGTATCTGTAATCACAGCGTGTAATAACTACATTACTAGTTTAAGGGCACAGGACCTGTGACAAATGGGGACCAGGGAGCCCCCTGGAGTGAAGGACCGTGCACCTCCTGCCACCTTTTTAAAGGAGGCAGGATCATTTTCCCCTATCCTAACCCGCCAGTGCCTCCTCCGGGTTCTCGCTTCCTGGTCCTCAGTCCAGTAGTCTTGTGCTTTTAATGACTCTCTTAGTCAAATGTTCTGGACTTCAACTCTAATTTGAGAAGACAGTCATGAAACCCCTATCCCTAATCCGAGACCCTCTATTCTAACCCTAACCATAGGACCCCTTGCCTGAACCTAACCTCTAACCCCTAAGCAGGGCAATTTATCTGTAATAACCTCACCCAACTACTTTGTTGTTGAACGAAAACGAAGACTCCACACCAATTGGTTTGAAAATCTTTAATTGGGAAGTAACAGGAGTATAGACCAAAAATATGGCAAAAAGTACACTGAAATGCCCCACCCAACTTGGTGTAGTATGGTTATGTAGGTGATAAAAAATCCCAAATATTATATAACTGGAGCTATTAATCTGAATTCACAACAAAAGCATAGTAAAGGATTGAGATGAAAAAGGGAAACTGTGATGCCAAGGAACTGGGAAATTCTGGACTGGGAAATTCTTCAAAGGGGAGGAGCTAGATGGGATATAAAAGCAGGGACACAAGCTCTCACAGAGACTCACAATGGGGACAACTCATGACTAATTCGAACTGACATACTTACCTGCCCTTGCCTGATGAAGAAACAAAAGATTTCGAAACGTCGCGACAGGGCTTCCAGACTAAACCAAAATTTACTTACCTGACTAAGCCACGAACCCTCCCTCGGACGAGTGGAGAGACTTAAGCATAAAAAATGTATATTTGTAAAAAGTTCGTTTAAAGTTTAATATAAATAGTCCACGTATCTGTAATCACAGCGTGTAATAACTACATTACTAGTTTAAGGGCACAGGACCTGTGACAAATGGGGACCAGGGAGCCCCCTGGAGTGAAGGACCGTGCACCTCCTGCCACCTTTTTAAAGGAGGCAGGATCATTTTCCCCTATCCTAACCCGCCAGTGCCTCCTCCGGGTTCTCGCTTCCTGGTCCTCAGTCCAGTAGTCTTGTGCTTTTAATGACTCTCTTAGTCAAATGTTCTGGACTTCAACTCTAATTTGAGAAGACAGTCATGAAACCCCTATCCCTAATCCGAGACCCTCTATTCTAACCCTAACCATAGGACCCCTTGCCTGAACCTAACCTCTAACCCCTAAGCAGGGCAATTTATCTGTAATAACCTCACCCAACTACTTTGTTGTTGAACGAAAACGAAGACTCCACACCAATTGGTTTGAAAATCTTTAATTGGGAAGTAACAGGAGTATAGACCAAAAATATGGCAAAAAGTACACTGAAATGCCCCACCCAACTTGGTGTAGTATGGTTATGTAGGTGATAAAAAATCCCAAATATTATATAACTGGAGCTATTAATCTGAATTCACAACAAAAGCATAGTAAAGGATTGAGATGAAAAAGGGAAACTGTGATGCCAAGGAACTGGGAAATTCTGGACTGGGAAATTCTTCAAAGGGGAGGAGCTAGATGGGATATAAAAGCAGGGACACAAGCTCTCACAGAGACTCACAATGGGGACAACTCATGACTAATTCGAACTGACATACTTACCTGCCCTTGCCTGATGAAGAAACAAAAGATTTCGAAACGTCGCGACAGGGCTTCCAGACTAAACCAAAATTTACTTACCTGACTAAGCCACGAACCCTCCCTCGGACGAGTGGAGAGACTTAAGCATAAAAAATGTATATTTGTAAAAAGTTCGTTTAAAGTTTAATATAAATAGTCCACGTATCTGTAATC
The DNA here is from genome assembly GCF_963576545.1 of Limanda limanda. Lineage (NCBI taxonomy): Eukaryota > Metazoa > Chordata > Actinopteri > Pleuronectiformes > Pleuronectidae > Limanda > Limanda limanda. The sequence goes on from NC_083651.1 coordinate 200,075, forward strand.
ACAGCGTGTAATAACTACATTACTAGTTTAAGGGCACAGGACCTGTGACAAATGGGGACCAGGGAGCCCCCTGGAGTGAAGGACCGTGCACCTCCTGCCACCTTTTTAAAGGAGGCAGGATCATTTTCCCCTATCCTAACCCGCCAGTGCCTCCTCCGGGTTCTCGCTTCCTGGTCCTCAGTCCAGTAGTCTTGTGCTTTTAATGACTCTCTTAGTCAAATGTTCTGGACTTCAACTCTAATTTGAGAAGACAGTCATGAAACCCCTATCCCTAATCCGAGACCCTCTATTCTAACCCTAACCATAGGACCCCTTGCCTGAACCTAACCTCTAACCCCTAAGCAGGGCAATTTATCTGTAATAACCTCACCCAACTACTTTGTTGTTGAACGAAAACGAAGACTCCACACCAATTGGTTTGAAAATCTTTAATTGGGAAGTAACAGGAGTATAGACCAAAAATATGGCAAAAAGTACACTGAAATGCCCCACCCAACTTGGTGTAGTATGGTTATGTAGGTGATAAAAAATCCCAAATATTATATAACTGGAGCTATTAATCTGAATTCACAACAAAAGCATAGTAAAGGATTGAGATGAAAAAGGGAAACTGTGATGCCAAGGAACTGGGAAATTCTGGACTGGGAAATTCTTCAAAGGGGAGGAGCTAGATGGGATATAAAAGCAGGGACACAAGCTCTCACAGAGACTCACAATGGGGACAACTCATGACTAATTCGAACTGACATACTTACCTGCCCTTGCCTGATGAAGAAACAAAAGATTTCGAAACGTCGCGACAGGGCTTCCAGACTAAACCAAAATTTACTTACCTGACTAAGCCACGAACCCTCCCTCGGACGAGTGGAGAGACTTAAGCATAAAAAATGTATATTTGTAAAAAGTTCGTTTAAAGTTTAATATAAATAGTCCACGTATCTGTAATCACAGCGTGTAATAACTACATTACTAGTTTAAGGGCACAGGACCTGTGACAAATGGGGACCAGGGAGCCCCCTGGAGTGAAGGACCGTGCACCTCCTGCCACCTTTTTAAAGGAGGCAGGATCATTTTCCCCTATCCTAACCCGCCAGTGCCTCCTCCGGGTTCTCGCTTCCTGGTCCTCAGTCCAGTAGTCTTGTGCTTTTAATGACTCTCTTAGTCAAATGTTCTGGACTTCAACTCTAATTTGAGAAGACAGTCATGAAACCCCTATCCCTAATCCGAGACCCTCTATTCTAACCCTAACCATAGGACCCCTTGCCTGAACCTAACCTCTAACCCCTAAGCAGGGCAATTTATCTGTAATAACCTCACCCAACTACTTTGTTGTTGAACGAAAACGAAGACTCCACACCAATTGGTTTGAAAATCTTTAATTGGGAAGTAACAGGAGTATAGACCAAAAATATGGCAAAAAGTACACTGAAATGCCCCACCCAACTTGGTGTAGTATGGTTATGTAGGTGATAAAAAATCCCAAATATTATATAACTGGAGCTATTAATCTGAATTCACAACAAAAGCATAGTAAAGGATTGAGATGAAAAAGGGAAACTGTGATGCCAAGGAACTGGGAAATTCTGGACTGGGAAATTCTTCAAAGGGGAGGAGCTAGATGGGATATAAAAGCAGGGACACAAGCTCTCACAGAGACTCACAATGGGGACAACTCATGACTAATTCGAACTGACATACTTACCTGCCCTTGCCTGATGAAGAAACAAAAGATTTCGAAACGTCGCGACAGGGCTTCCAGACTAAACCAAAATTTACTTACCTGACTAAGCCACGAACCCTCCCTCGGACGAGTGGAGAGACTTAAGCATAAAAAATGTATATTTGTAAAAAGTTCGTTTAAAGTTTAATATAAATAGTCCACGTATCTGTAATCACAGCGTGTAATAACTACATTACTAGTTTAAGGGCACAGGACCTGTGACAAATGGGGACCAGGGAGCCCCCTGGAGTGAAGGACCGTGCACCTCCTGCCACCTTTTTAAAGGAGGCAGGATCATTTTCCCCTATCCTAACCCGCCAGTGCCTCCTCCGGGTTCTCGCTTCCTGGTCCTCAGTCCAGTAGTCTTGTGCTTTTAATGACTCTCTTAGTCAAATGTTCTGGACTTCAACTCTAATTTGAGAAGACAGTCATGAAACCCCTATCCCTAATCCGAGACCCTCTATTCTAACCCTAACCATAGGACCCCTTGCCTGAACCTAACCTCTAACCCCTAAGCAGGGCAATTTATCTGTAATAACCTCACCCAACTACTTTGTTGTTGAACGAAAACGAAGACTCCACACCAATTGGTTTGAAAATCTTTAATTGGGAAGTAACAGGAGTATAGACCAAAAATATGGCAAAAAGTACACTGAAATGCCCCACCCAACTTGGTGTAGTATGGTTATGTAGGTGATAAAAAATCCCAAATATTATATAACTGGAGCTATTAATCTGAATTCACAACAAAAGCATAGTAAAGGATTGAGATGAAAAAGGGAAACTGTGATGCCAAGGAACTGGGAAATTCTGGACTGGGAAATTCTTCAAAGGGGAGGAGCTAGATGGGATATAAAAGCAGGGACACAAGCTCTCACAGAGACTCACAATGGGGACAACTCATGACTAATTCGAACTGACATACTTACCTGCCCTTGCCTGATGAAGAAACAAAAGATTTCGAAACGTCGCGACAGGGCTTCCAGACTAAACCAAAATTTACTTACCTGACTAAGCCACGAACCCTCCCTCGGACGAGTGGAGAGACTTAAGCATAAAAAATGTATATTTGTAAAAAGTTCGTTTAAAGTTTAATATAAATAGTCCACGTATCTGTAATCACAGCGTGTAATAACTACATTACTAGTTTAAGGGCACAGGACCTGTGACAAATGGGGACCAGGGAGCCCCCTGGAGTGAAGGACCGTGCACCTCCTGCCACCTTTTTAAAGGAGGCAGGATCATTTTCCCCTATCCTAACCCGCCAGTGCCTCCTCCGGGTTCTCGCTTCCTGGTCCTCAGTCCAGTAGTCTTGTGCTTTTAATGACTCTCTTAGTCAAATGTTCTGGACTTCAACTCTAATTTGAGAAGACAGTCATGAAACCCCTATCCCTAATCCGAGACCCTCTATTCTAACCCTAACCATAGGACCCCTTGCCTGAACCTAACCTCTAACCCCTAAGCAGGGCAATTTATCTGTAATAACCTCACCCAACTACTTTGTTGTTGAACGAAAACGAAGACTCCACACCAATTGGTTTGAAAATCTTTAATTGGGAAGTAACAGGAGTATAGACCAAAAATATGGCAAAAAGTACACTGAAATGCCCCACCCAACTTGGTGTAGTATGGTTATGTAGGTGATAAAAAATCCCAAATATTATATAACTGGAGCTATTAATCTGAATTCACAACAAAAGCATAGTAAAGGATTGAGATGAAAAAGGGAAACTGTGATGCCAAGGAACTGGGAAATTCTGGACTGGGAAATTCTTCAAAGGGGAGGAGCTAGATGGGATATAAAAGCAGGGACACAAGCTCTCACAGAGACTCACAATGGGGACAACTCATGACTAATTCGAACTGACATACTTACCTGCCCTTGCCTGATGAAGAAACAAAAGATTTCGAAACGTCGCGACAGGGCTTCCAGACTAAACCAAAATTTACTTACCTGACTAAGCCACGAACCCTCCCTCGGACGAGTGGAGAGACTTAAGCATAAAAAATGTATATTTGTAAAAAGTTCGTTTAAAGTTTAATATAAATAGTCCACGTATCTGTAATCACAGCGTGTAATAACTACATTACTAGTTTAAGGGCACAGGACCTGTGACAAATGGGGACCAGGGAGCCCCCTGGAGTGAAGGACCGTGCACCTCCTGCCACCTTTTTAAAGGAGGCAGGATCATTTTCCCCTATCCTAACCCGCCAGTGCCTCCTCCGGGTTCTCGCTTCCTGGTCCTCAGTCCAGTAGTCTTGTGCTTTTAATGACTCTCTTAGTCAAATGTTCTGGACTTCAACTCTAATTTGAGAAGACAGTCATGAAACCCCTATCCCTAATCCGAGACCCTCTATTCTAACCCTAACCATAGGACCCCTTGCCTGAACCTAACCTCTAACCCCTAAGCAGGGCAATTTATCTGTAATAACCTCACCCAACTACTTTGTTGTTGAACGAAAACGAAGACTCCACACCAATTGGTTTGAAAATCTTTAATTGGGAAGTAACAGGAGTATAGACCAAAAATATGGCAAAAAGTACACTGAAATGCCCCACCCAACTTGGTGTAGTATGGTTATGTAGGTGATAAAAAATCCCAAATATTATATAACTGGAGCTATTAATCTGAATTCACAACAAAAGCATAGTAAAGGATTGAGATGAAAAAGGGAAACTGTGATGCCAAGGAACTGGGAAATTCTGGACTGGGAAATTCTTCAAAGGGGAGGAGCTAGATGGGATATAAAAGCAGGGACACAAGCTCTCACAGAGACTCACAATGGGGACAACTCATGACTAATTCGAACTGACATACTTACCTGCCCTTGCCTGATGAAGAAACAAAAGATTTCGAAACGTCGCGACAGGGCTTCCAGACTAAACCAAAATTTACTTACCTGACTAAGCCACGAACCCTCCCTCGGACGAGTGGAGAGACTTAAGCATAAAAAATGTATATTTGTAAAAAGTTCGTTTAAAGTTTAATATAAATAGTCCACGTATCTGTAATCACAGCGTGTAATAACTACATTACTAGTTTAAGGGCACAGGACCTGTGACAAATGGGGACCAGGGAGCCCCCTGGAGTGAAGGACCGTGCACCTCCTGCCACCTTTTTAAAGGAGGCAGGATCATTTTCCCCTATCCTAACCCGCCAGTGCCTCCTCCGGGTTCTCGCTTCCTGGTCCTCAGTCCAGTAGTCTTGTGCTTTTAATGACTCTCTTAGTCAAATGTTCTGGACTTCAACTCTAATTTGAGAAGACAGTCATGAAACCCCTATCCCTAATCCGAGACCCTCTATTCTAACCCTAACCATAGGACCCCTTGCCTGAACCTAACCTCTAACCCCTAAGCAGGGCAATTTATCTGTAATAACCTCACCCAACTACTTTGTTGTTGAACGAAAACGAAGACTCCACACCAATTGGTTTGAAAATCTTTAATTGGGAAGTAACAGGAGTATAGACCAAAAATATGGCAAAAAGTACACTGAAATGCCCCACCCAACTTGGTGTAGTATGGTTATGTAGGTGATAAAAAATCCCAAATATTATATAACTGGAGCTATTAATCTGAATTCACAACAAAAGCATAGTAAAGGATTGAGATGAAAAAGGGAAACTGTGATGCCAAGGAACTGGGAAATTCTGGACTGGGAAATTCTTCAAAGGGGAGGAGCTAGATGGGATATAAAAGCAGGGACACAAGCTCTCACAGAGACTCACAATGGGGACAACTCATGACTAATTCGAACTGACATACTTACCTGCCCTTGCCTGATGAAGAAACAAAAGATTTCGAAACGTCGCGACAGGGCTTCCAGACTAAACCAAAATTTACTTACCTGACTAAGCCACGAACCCTCCCTCGGACGAGTGGAGAGACTTAAGCATAAAAAATGTATATTTGTAAAAAGTTCGTTTAAAGTTTAATATAAATAGTCCACGTATCTGTAATCACAGCGTGTAATAACTACATTACTAGTTTAAGGGCACAGGACCTGTGACAAATGGGGACCAGGGAGCCCCCTGGAGTGAAGGACCGTGCACCTCCTGCCACCTTTTTAAAGGAGGCAGGATCATTTTCCCCTATCCTAACCCGCCAGTGCCTCCTCCGGGTTCTCGCTTCCTGGTCCTCAGTCCAGTAGTCTTGTGCTTTTAATGACTCTCTTAGTCAAATGTTCTGGACTTCAACTCTAATTTGAGAAGACAGTCATGAAACCCCTATCCCTAATCCGAGACCCTCTATTCTAACCCTAACCATAGGACCCCTTGCCTGAACCTAACCTCTAACCCCTAAGCAGGGCAATTTATCTGTAATAACCTCACCCAACTACTTTGTTGTTGAACGAAAACGAAGACTCCACACCAATTGGTTTGAAAATCTTTAATTGGGAAGTAACAGGAGTATAGACCAAAAATATGGCAAAAAGTACACTGAAATGCCCCACCCAACTTGGTGTAGTATGGTTATGTAGGTGATAAAAAATCCCAAATATTATATAACTGGAGCTATTAATCTGAATTCACAACAAAAGCATAGTAAAGGATTGAGATGAAAAAGGGAAACTGTGATGCCAAGGAACTGGGAAATTCTGGACTGGGAAATTCTTCAAAGGGGAGGAGCTAGATGGGATATAAAAGCAGGGACACAAGCTCTCACAGAGACTCACAATGGGGACAACTCATGACTAATTCGAACTGACATACTTACCTGCCCTTGCCTGATGAAGAAACAAAAGATTTCGAAACGTCGCGACAGGGCTTCCAGACTAAACCAAAATTTACTTACCTGACTAAGCCACGAACCCTCCCTCGGACGAGTGGAGAGACTTAAGCATAAAAAATGTATATTTGTAAAAAGTTCGTTTAAAGTTTAATATAAATAGTCCACGTATCTGTAATCACAGCGTGTAATAACTACATTACTAGTTTAAGGGCACAGGACCTGTGACAAATGGGGACCAGGGAGCCCCCTGGAGTGAAGGACCGTGCACCTCCTGCCACCTTTTTAAAGGAGGCAGGATCATTTTCCCCTATCCTAACCCGCCAGTGCCTCCTCCGGGTTCTCGCTTCCTGGTCCTCAGTCCAGTAGTCTTGTGCTTTTAATGACTCTCTTAGTCAAATGTTCTGGACTTCAACTCTAATTTGAGAAGACAGTCATGAAACCCCTATCCCTAATCCGAGACCCTCTATTCTAACCCTAACCATAGGACCCCTTGCCTGAACCTAACCTCTAACCCCTAAGCAGGGCAATTTATCTGTAATAACCTCACCCAACTACTTTGTTGTTGAACGAAAACGAAGACTCCACACCAATTGGTTTGAAAATCTTTAATTGGGAAGTAACAGGAGTATAGACCAAAAATATGGCAAAAAGTACACTGAAATGCCCCACCCAACTTGGTGTAGTATGGTTATGTAGGTGATAAAAAATCCCAAATATTATATAACTGGAGCTATTAATCTGAATTCACAACAAAAGCATAGTAAAGGATTGAGATGAAAAAGGGAAACTGTGATGCCAAGGAACTGGGAAATTCTGGACTGGGAAATTCTTCAAAGGGGAGGAGCTAGATGGGATATAAAAGCAGGGACACAAGCTCTCACAGAGACTCACAATGGGGACAACTCATGACTAATTCGAACTGACATACTTACCTGCCCTTGCCTGATGAAGAAACAAAAGATTTCGAAACGTCGCGACAGGGCTTCCAGACTAAACCAAAATTTACTTACCTGACTAAGCCACGAACCCTCCCTCGGACGAGTGGAGAGACTTAAGCATAAAAAATGTATATTTGTAAAAAGTTCGTTTAAAGTTTAATATAAATAGTCCACGTATCTGTAATCACAGCGTGTAATAACTACATTACTAGTTTAAGGGCACAGGACCTGTGACAAATGGGGACCAGGGAGCCCCCTGGAGTGAAGGACCGTGCACCTCCTGCCACCTTTTTAAAGGAGGCAGGATCATTTTCCCCTATCCTAACCCGCCAGTGCCTCCTCCGGGTTCTCGCTTCCTGGTCCTCAGTCCAGTAGTCTTGTGCTTTTAATGACTCTCTTAGTCAAATGTTCTGGACTTCAACTCTAATTTGAGAAGACAGTCATGAAACCCCTATCCCTAATCCGAGACCCTCTATTCTAACCCTAACCATAGGACCCCTTGCCTGAACCTAACCTCTAACCCCTAAGCAGGGCAATTTATCTGTAATAACCTCACCCAACTACTTTGTTGTTGAACGAAAACGAAGACTCCACACCAATTGGTTTGAAAATCTTTAATTGGGAAGTAACAGGAGTATAGACCAAAAATATGGCAAAAAGTACACTGAAATGCCCCACCCAACTTGGTGTAGTATGGTTATGTAGGTGATAAAAAATCCCAAATATTATATAACTGGAGCTATTAATCTGAATTCACAACAAAAGCATAGTAAAGGATTGAGATGAAAAAGGGAAACTGTGATGCCAAGGAACTGGGAAATTCTGGACTGGGAAATTCTTCAAAGGGGAGGAGCTAGATGGGATATAAAAGCAGGGACACAAGCTCTCACAGAGACTCACAATGGGGACAACTCATGACTAATTCGAACTGACATACTTACCTGCCCTTGCCTGATGAAGAAACAAAAGATTTCGAAACGTCGCGACAGGGCTTCCAGACTAAACCAAAATTTACTTACCTGACTAAGCCACGAACCCTCCCTCGGACGAGTGGAGAGACTTAAGCATAAAAAATGTATATTTGTAAAAAGTTCGTTTAAAGTTTAATATAAATAGTCCACGTATCTGTAATCACAGCGTGTAATAACTACATTACTAGTTTAAGGGCACAGGACCTGTGACAAATGGGGACCAGGGAGCCCCCTGGAGTGAAGGACCGTGCACCTCCTGCCACCTTTTTAAAGGAGGCAGGATCATTTTCCCCTATCCTAACCCGCCAGTGCCTCCTCCGGGTTCTCGCTTCCTGGTCCTCAGTCCAGTAGTCTTGTGCTTTTAATGACTCTCTTAGTCAAATGTTCTGGACTTCAACTCTAATTTGAGAAGACAGTCATGAAACCCCTATCCCTAATCCGAGACCCTCTATTCTAACCCTAACCATAGGACCCCTTGCCTGAACCTAACCTCTAACCCCTAAGCAGGGCAATTTATCTGTAATAACCTCACCCAACTACTTTGTTGTTGAACGAAAACGAAGACTCCACACCAATTGGTTTGAAAATCTTTAATTGGGAAGTAACAGGAGTATAGACCAAAAATATGGCAAAAAGTACACTGAAATGCCCCACCCAACTTGGTGTAGTATGGTTATGTAGGTGATAAAAAATCCCAAATATTATATAACTGGAGCTATTAATCTGAATTCACAACAAAAGCATAGTAAAGGATTGAGATGAAAAAGGGAAACTGTGATGCCAAGGAACTGGGAAATTCTGGACTGGGAAATTCTTCAAAGGGGAGGAGCTAGATGGGATATAAAAGCAGGGACACAAGCTCTCACAGAGACTCACAATGGGGACAACTCATGACTAATTCGAACTGACATACTTACCTGCCCTTGCCTGATGAAGAAACAAAAGATTTCGAAACGTCGCGACAGGGCTTCCAGACTAAACCAAAATTTACTTACCTGACTAAGCCACGAACCCTCCCTCGGACGAGTGGAGAGACTTAAGCATAAAAAATGTATATTTGTAAAAAGTTCGTTTAAAGTTTAATATAAATAGTCCACGTATCTGTAATCACAGCGTGTAATAACTACATTACTAGTTTAAGGGCACAGGACCTGTGACAAATGGGGACCAGGGAGCCCCCTGGAGTGAAGGACCGTGCACCTCCTGCCACCTTTTTAAAGGAGGCAGGATCATTTTCCCCTATCCTAACCCGCCAGTGCCTCCTCCGGGTTCTCGCTTCCTGGTCCTCAGTCCAGTAGTCTTGTGCTTTTAATGACTCTCTTAGTCAAATGTTCTGGACTTCAACTCTAATTTGAGAAGACAGTCATGAAACCCCTATCCCTAATCCGAGACCCTCTATTCTAACCCTAACCATAGGACCCCTTGCCTGAACCTAACCTCTAACCCCTAAGCAGGGCAATTTATCTGTAATAACCTCACCCAACTACTTTGTTGTTGAACGAAAACGAAGACTCCACACCAATTGGTTTGAAAATCTTTAATTGGGAAGTAACAGGAGTATAGACCAAAAATATGGCAAAAAGTACACTGAAATGCCCCACCCAACTTGGTGTAGTATGGTTATGTAGGTGATAAAAAATCCCAAATATTATATAACTGGAGCTATTAATCTGAATTCACAACAAAAGCATAGTAAAGGATTGAGATGAAAAAGGGAAACTGTGATGCCAAGGAACTGGGAAATTCTGGACTGGGAAATTCTTCAAAGGGGAGGAGCTAGATGGGATATAAAAGCAGGGACACAAGCTCTCACAGAGACTCACAATGGGGACAACTCATGACTAATTCGAACTGACATACTTACCTGCCCTTGCCTGATGAAGAAACAAAAGATTTCGAAACGTCGCGACAGGGCTTCCAGACTAAACCAAAATTTACTTACCTGACTAAGCCACGAACCCTCCCTCGGACGAGTGGAGAGACTTAAGCATAAAAAATGTATATTTGTAAAAAGTTCGTTTAAAGTTTAATATAAATAGTCCACGTATCTGTAATCACAGCGTGTAATAACTACATTACTAGTTTAAGGGCACAGGACCTGTGACAAATGGGGACCAGGGAGCCCCCTGGAGTGAAGGACCGTGCACCTCCTGCCACCTTTTTAAAGGAGGCAGGATCATTTTCCCCTATCCTAACCCGCCAGTGCCTCCTCCGGGTTCTCGCTTCCTGGTCCTCAGTCCAGTAGTCTTGTGCTTTTAATGACTCTCTTAGTCAAATGTTCTGGACTTCAACTCTAATTTGAGAAGACAGTCATGAAACCCCTATCCCTAATCCGAGACCCTCTATTCTAACCCTAACCATAGGACCCCTTGCCTGAACCTAACCTCTAACCCCTAAGCAGGGCAATTTATCTGTAATAACCTCACCCAACTACTTTGTTGTTGAACGAAAACGAAGACTCCACACCAATTGGTTTGAAAATCTTTAATTGGGAAGTAACAGGAGTATAGACCAAAAATATGGCAAAAAGTACACTGAAATGCCCCACCCAACTTGGTGTAGTATGGTTATGTAGGTGATAAAAAATCCCAAATATTATATAACTGGAGCTATTAATCTGAATTCACAACAAAAGCATAGTAAAGGATTGAGATGAAAAAGGGAAACTGTGATGCCAAGGAACTGGGAAATTCTGGACTGGGAAATTCTTCAAAGGGGAGGAGCTAGATGGGATATAAAAGCAGGGACACAAGCTCTCACAGAGACTCACAATGGGGACAACTCATGACTAATTCGAACTGACATACTTACCTGCCCTTGCCTGATGAAGAAACAAAAGATTTCGAAACGTCGCGACAGGGCTTCCAGACTAAACCAAAATTTACTTACCTGACTAAGCCACGAACCCTCCCTCGGACGAGTGGAGAGACTTAAGCATAAAAAATGTATATTTGTAAAAAGTTCGTTTAAAGTTTAATATAAATAGTCCACGTATCTGTAATCACAGCGTGTAATAACTACATTACTAGTTTAAGGGCACAGGACCTGTGACAAATGGGGACCAGGGAGCCCCCTGGAGTGAAGGACCGTGCACCTCCTGCCACCTTTTTAAAGGAGGCAGGATCATTTTCCCCTATCCTAACCCGCCAGTGCCTCCTCCGGGTTCTCGCTTCCTGGTCCTCAGTCCAGTAGTCTTGTGCTTTTAATGACTCTCTTAGTCAAATGTTCTGGACTTCAACTCTAATTTGAGAAGACAGTCATGAAACCCCTATCCCTAATCCGAGACCCTCTATTCTAACCCTAACCATAGGACCCCTTGCCTGAACCTAACCTCTAACCCCTAAGCAGGGCAATTTATCTGTAATAACCTCACCCAACTACTTTGTTGTTGAACGAAAACGAAGACTCCACACCAATTGGTTTGAAAATCTTTAATTGGGAAGTAACAGGAGTATAGACCAAAAATATGGCAAAAAGTACACTGAAATGCCCCACCCAACTTGGTGTAGTATGGTTATGTAGGTGATAAAAAATCCCAAATATTATATAACTGGAGCTATTAATCTGAATTCACAACAAAAGCATAGTAAAGGATTGAGATGAAAAAGGGAAACTGTGATGCCAAGGAACTGGGAAATTCTGGACTGGGAAATTCTTCAAAGGGGAGGAGCTAGATGGGATATAAAAGCAGGGACACAAGCTCTCACAGAGACTCACAATGGGGACAACTCATGACTAATTCGAACTGACATACTTACCTGCCCTTGCCTGATGAAGAAACAAAAGATTTCGAAACGTCGCGACAGGGCTTCCAGACTAAACCAAAATTTACTTACCTGACTAAGCCACGAACCCTCCCTCGGACGAGTGGAGAGACTTAAGCATAAAAAATGTATATTTGTAAAAAGTTCGTTTAAAGTTTAATATAAATAGTCCACGTATCTGTAATCACAGCGTGTAATAACTACATTACTAGTTTAAGGGCACAGGACCTGTGACAAATGGGGACCAGGGAGCCCCCTGGAGTGAAGGACCGTGCACCTCCTGCCACCTTTTTAAAGGAGGCAGGATCATTTTCCCCTATCCTAACCCGCCAGTGCCTCCTCCGGGTTCTCGCTTCCTGGTCCTCAGTCCAGTAGTCTTGTGCTTTTAATGACTCTCTTAGTCAAATGTTCTGGACTTCAACTCTAATTTGAGAAGACAGTCATGAAACCCCTATCCCTAATCCGAGACCCTCTATTCTAACCCTAACCATAGGACCCCTTGCCTGAACCTAACCTCTAACCCCTAAGCAGGGCAATTTATCTGTAATAACCTCACCCAACTACTTTGTTGTTGAACGAAAACGAAGACTCCACACCAATTGGTTTGAAAATCTTTAATTGGGAAGTAACAGGAGTATAGACCAAAAATATGGCAAAAAGTACACTGAAATGCCCCACCCAACTTGGTGTAGTATGGTTATGTAGGTGATAAAAAATCCCAAATATTATATAACTGGAGCTATTAATCTGAATTCACAACAAAAGCATAGTAAAGGATTGAGATGAAAAAGGGAAACTGTGATGCCAAGGAACTGGGAAATTCTGGACTGGGAAATTCTTCAAAGGGGAGGAGCTAGATGGGATATAAAAGCAGGGACACAAGCTCTCACAGAGACTCACAATGGGGACAACTCATGACTAATTCGAACTGACATACTTACCTGCCCTTGCCTGATGAAGAAACAAAAGATTTCGAAACGTCGCGACAGGGCTTCCAGACTAAACCAAAATTTACTTACCTGACTAAGCCACGAACCCTCCCTCGGACGAGTGGAGAGACTTAAGCATAAAAAATGTATATTTGTAAAAAGTTCGTTTAAAGTTTAATATAAATAGTCCACGTATCTGTAATCACAGCGTGTAATAACTACATTACTAGTTTAAGGGCACAGGACCTGTGACAAATGGGGACCAGGGAGCCCCCTGGAGTGAAGGACCGTGCACCTCCTGCCACCTTTTTAAAGGAGGCAGGATCATTTTCCCCTATCCTAACCCGCCAGTGCCTCCTCCGGGTTCTCGCTTCCTGGTCCTCAGTCCAGTAGTCTTGTGCTTTTAATGACTCTCTTAGTCAAATGTTCTGGACTTCAACTCTAATTTGAGAAGACAGTCATGAAACCCCTATCCCTAATCCGAGACCCTCTATTCTAACCCTAACCATAGGACCCCTTGCCTGAACCTAACCTCTAACCCCTAAGCAGGGCAATTTATCTGTAATAACCTCACCCAACTACTTTGTTGTTGAACGAAAACGAAGACTCCACACCAATTGGTTTGAAAATCTTTAATTGGGAAGTAACAGGAGTATAGACCAAAAATATGGCAAAAAGTACACTGAAATGCCCCACCCAACTTGGTGTAGTATGGTTATGTAGGTGATAAAAAATCCCAAATATTATATAACTGGAGCTATTAATCTGAATTCACAACAAAAGCATAGTAAAGGATTGAGATGAAAAAGGGAAACTGTGATGCCAAGGAACTGGGAAATTCTGGACTGGGAAATTCTTCAAAGGGGAGGAGCTAGATGGGATATAAAAGCAGGGACACAAGCTCTCACAGAGACTCACAATGGGGACAACTCATGACTAATTCGAACTGACATACTTACCTGCCCTTGCCTGATGAAGAAACAAAAGATTTCGAAACGTCGCGACAGGGCTTCCAGACTAAACCAAAATTTACTTACCTGACTAAGCCACGAACCCTCCCTCGGACGAGTGGAGAGACTTAAGCATAAAAAATGTATATTTGTAAAAAGTTCGTTTAAAGTTTAATATAAATAGTCCACGTATCTGTAATCACAGCGTGTAATAACTACATTACTAGTTTAAGGGCACAGGACCTGTGACAAATGGGGACCAGGGAGCCCCCTGGAGTGAAGGACCGTGCACCTCCTGCCACCTTTTTAAAGGAGGCAGGATCATTTTCCCCTATCCTAACCCGCCAGTGCCTCCTCCGGGTTCTCGCTTCCTGGTCCTCAGTCCAGTAGTCTTGTGCTTTTAATGACTCTCTTAGTCAAATGTTCTGGACTTCAACTCTAATTTGAGAAGACAGTCATGAAACCCCTATCCCTAATCCGAGACCCTCTATTCTAACCCTAACCATAGGACCCCTTGCCTGAACCTAACCTCTAACCCCTAAGCAGGGCAATTTATCTGTAATAACCTCACCCAACTACTTTGTTGTTGAACGAAAACGAAGACTCCACACCAATTGGTTTGAAAATCTTTAATTGGGAAGTAACAGGAGTATAGACCAAAAATATGGCAAAAAGTACACTGAAATGCCCCACCCAACTTGGTGTAGTATGGTTATGTAGGTGATAAAAAATCCCAAATATTATATAACTGGAGCTATTAATCTGAATTCACAACAAAAGCATAGTAAAGGATTGAGATGAAAAAGGGAAACTGTGATGCCAAGGAACTGGGAAATTCTGGACTGGGAAATTCTTCAAAGGGGAGGAGCTAGATGGGATATAAAAGCAGGGACACAAGCTCTCACAGAGACTCACAATGGGGACAACTCATGACTAATTCGAACTGACATACTTACCTGCCCTTGCCTGATGAAGAAACAAAAGATTTCGAAACGTCGCGACAGGGCTTCCAGACTAAACCAAAATTTACTTACCTGACTAAGCCACGAACCCTCCCTCGGACGAGTGGAGAGACTTAAGCATAAAAAATGTATATTTGTAAAAAGTTCGTTTAAAGTTTAATATAAATAGTCCACGTATCTGTAATCACAGCGTGTAATAACTACATTACTAGTTTAAGGGCACAGGACCTGTGACAAATGGGGACCAGGGAGCCCCCTGGAGTGAAGGACCGTGCACCTCCTGCCACCTTTTTAAAGGAGGCAGGATCATTTTCCCCTATCCTAACCCTAACCCTAACCCTAACCCTAACCCTAACCCTAACCCTAACCCTCCTCTGAAGAAGCATATCCCAATGCGAAACGTCAGGATCTAAACACTACTCAACGGTACGTCAGCTTTGACTCTTTTATCTTTTTTCAAAAACACCGGTTTTAAGCAGATTTTGCTTTTTAACTATTTGGTGATTTGGTTTTTAACTTTTTAAGCTAGTTTTTTTGATTGTCCTGGGGGGCTGCTGCCTGAGGCCTGCCATGTGGTACAAACATTTGACTCCATTTTAAACCTGGTTTTAAAACGGCCTTGTTTTTACCAGTTGGAGCTTTGTGTTTTAACTTAAACATACAGTTTTAAACACCCTGGGGCTACGGCTGTGGCCTTCCATGTGGTGCAAACATTTTTGACTCCCTTTTAAAACCTGGTTTTAAAACGGCCTTGTTTTTACCAGTGGGAGCGTTGTGTTTTATACTTAAACAAACAGTTTTAAAACATCCTGAATAGGCCTCTGCCCAAGGCCTTCCCTGGTCTTTTAATCAGTAGTCTCCCTCTATCTTTTTTTAAACCTGGTTTTAAAGCGGCCTTGCTTTTACCAGTTGGAGTGTTGTGTTTTAAACTAAAGATTACAGTTTTTTATAACACCTGAGGGACTCCTGCCTGGGCCTCTCCACTGTTTTTTTTAAACAGCACACTCCTTTCATTGATTCATTTATTTTTATATCTACGGTTTTAAAGCGGCCTTGCTTTTTACCGAAGTATGGTTTTTTCAACTATTAAAGCCACCATTTTCTAAAAACAGCCGGAGGGACCTCGGCTTGAGGCCTTCCTCATTTTAAACATTGACTATTTTTTTTGAACTCTTGTTTTAAAGCGACCCTGCTTTTAAAACTATTGTGGATTATTGTTTTTTACTTTTTGGGACTATATATATTTTTTTCAAAAACTATCTGGAGACCTCCCGCCTGGCTTTTTTGTACACTGATACGGTTTTTTCGGAGTTTCCTCCTGTTTTCATTAGGATATCTACCAGGAACTACAAACAAAGGCACCTGAACCTAGTCCTGCTGGACCACTGCCAAATCGCCACCCCAGCTCCAAGGCCCAGGAACACGCCATCAACTAACCACTGGACCTAGGAGGCCTCCACCTACGCTACCAGGGTAAGAGCCCCCTCCAGTGACTTTTGAAATGTTTTTTAGCAGAGTTAAGCCCGTACCGTCGAGTGGTGTAGGACGCGGACCACAGCTCACACACAACACAGCCCTACAACCCCTGATGTCTTTAAACATGCACTCATCACAATACAAACACAACAATACACGCCGGCCAACAAACATGAACGCAGCACCCATCAACACATGGAACCAGGTACCGGACCCAGCCACCCGTACTGCGTCAAAACAAATATTTCAATTAATACAGGCTATACACCATAAACACACAACAGACAATTCATTAACTACCAACACTTTCCCACCTGGGATGATGCGTCAGGTCACCAGACTGACTGACTTCATCAAACCGGCTACACCATCCGACACCACACGTCACAAAATTAAAAACAATACAGACAACTGGATGAGAACAAACATGGCCATATTACAGGAACATTACACCAACACAATACACACCCTCGGCCGCACACCACACAACCCCATAGCCTTGCAAATAGCTACTGGATGGGCTAGGAAGCGGTATGGCCAGAGACTCCGGGCAGACACTATTTCGGCTACAGAAGGTATTCTGCAGCAGCATAATAATACTAGTAACAATAATGAACCTTCTTTTAAACCGAAGAGCAGGTTGGAAGGCTCCCTCTCCACCATCCCGGAATTATCCGATGAAGAGGAATTCCCACCACTACCGGTCATCATCAGTAAGTCACCCCCTGCATTTCAGCCATATCCAATTCGACAGTCCCGGGCACCACTACTCCCCACCCCCATCCAGCGCCAGACAACACTGGATGGACTACCACCACTACCTCAACGACTCAGACATGACCGCCCATACCAGACGAACAGACAAAAGACATTCCCCTTACCCCAAACCAGGCCCCCCCTACAACCGACACTACCTGACCACCCCATACCCAAACCGAGACGTAAACCACCGAACGGACTGCCGACCTACCCAGTTTATAACAAGGGCCCTCTACTAACACAGAGGGCACCTATACATCTTGCTTCAAAACAAATCCCTCCTGACCCAAACACCTCCACCCCTCCCTCAGTGAGGGTCAAGAAAGTAGTCTCCTGGGGACCCGAACCGGTCTCCCAGGAGGCAGAAATTACCATAAAACCCAACCCCAAACTCTCCCCCATCCTACCCTCAGTGACTAGACGGAAAACCCCAATGACACGACTACCCCTAAGCCCCAGTACCCCCGACTCACCGACAGTCAGTGCAGTACCAGAACCAAGAAGACGAACACAGCAAACCCAAGCCCTTATTCACCAAATACCGGACATACATAACAATACCCTGGAACTCCAGTCTATATCCCTTAACACACACAGTTTTTCAAATGTTTCGACCAGCAATCTTGACACCATCTCCTCTCTCCCTTCTACACCCACAGGTGTTGCTGGTCCCCGGATTGGCACAATGGAACAGCGAGGAGCTCCGGCAACCACAACGGGAGGGTCACCTAACATGATGAGCGGGCAATTAAAGGCTAACAATGCCATTCAAGCCGTGTCTGAGACCTCCCTACCACTACTTGGAAGTCCACCTCCCACTTGTGCCATTCGGGGATCCAGCACACCTTCACCCCCCGACGATAGCCCCGCAGGACCCTCCTCCACCTCCTCCCCATTCACCCTACCACCATACACTCCTACATCAGGTAAATACCACCCCACATCACATATCGCCCGACACACCAGGAAACTCCAGGACTGGTCTTTCAAAAGCCGTAGACCAGTCCTGGTGTTGGGGGATTCAAATATCAACAGAATCCCCCCCCACAACAACCCGGACTTACAACTGGACAGCTACCCGGGGGCCAACATGTACCATTTTCTAAAAATCTGTGAAAAAACGGTCCCCAACCCAGCAGTAAAAATAGTGGTCCTCTCCATCGGGATTAATAATAAGGACCAGGACCCCAGGCAGACCTCCTGCAAACAATTAAAATCCCTTTACAAACAGGCCCAACTTGCCTTCCCTAATGCTGACATCTACTTCCCGATAATTAACTTCTCAGACAACCTCACCATTAAACAACAACACAATCTCAAATATATAAACAACACTATAGCCACATACTTCCCGTTTTTAGCAGAGATCCCCCATGACACCTTTTTAACTGAAAAAGACAACATCCATTGGAAGCCGGCCACTGCTAAACTCATCTTCAGTTACTGGTTAAAACAATTAAATTTATAATAACACCCAAACCCAAACCGGGCATAACTGCAACTACAAACCCTGTACCCCACAATGACCCCGCAGTCGACTTGGGGTGGAGCTCCACATCAAACATACTTAACCTATCCTCATTATTTACTCCGACTACAGACCAGATCCATTTATTGGAAAGGGGTCTTTCATTCATCCCACGCCCGGCAAAGTTTGACTGGGAGGAACTTCATAGGGACCTACATCAATATAACCGAAGGCTAAAAATTATTAGTCATTTTTATGGTAAACCGGACCACATCCAGACACCCTTCATCCACAAATCTAATTGGGAACCCAGCACGGCTCAATCACACACAGCCACAATAAACCTGGTGCAAAAGAACAAACAGGCCCTGCGTTACTACCGGCCCCCAGGGGACGTTGCAGACAACCTCTCGGGGCTGGAACGCAGGGCCTTAGAAGAACTTACCCAAAATCCCAATATCATCATTAAACCCGCGGACAAAGGCTCCAAAATAGTTATCATGGATAGACAGCAGTATTTACTGGAGGCAAACAGACAACTCTCAAACACTACACATTATAAACCCATTCCGTCAGACTTACAAGCTCATACTCAACCACTTCTCCGCAACATCATACAAACCCTATATGACAATAAAACCATTAACCACAAGCAAAAAATCTATTTATTCGGCCCTGACCAACCCCGCCCCCGACAGTTTTATTTACTACCAAAAATCCACAAGGAACCCCCATCATGGACCATTCCCTATGAAGTTCCCCCCGGCAGACCTATAGTTTCAGATTGTAATAGCACTTCATATCACATCTCAGAATACATAGACCATTTTCTTGGACCCCTTTCCAATAAACATCCCAGTTACATCAAGGACACCTATCATTTCATAGACACCATCCGGCCCATGGTTGTTCCAAACCAGTCATATTTATTTACAATAGACATAGACAGTTTGTACACAAATATCAATACACAAACCGGTATCAAGGCTATCAGATCCATCTTCAATAACAACCCCGACAACAATAGACCGGACAACGAAATCATTCAACTCCTGACCCTCTGTCTCAACAATAACGATTTTTCATTCAACAACAAGCAATTCCTACAAATTCACGGAACGGCCATGGGTCAGCGATACGCACCGTCATACGCTAACATCTACATGAGCGAGTGGGAGCGAGAGGCACTAGCCAAGTGCACACACCAACCCCTTACCTACCTCCGATTTTTAGACGACATTTTTGGCATCTGGCAACACGACATCTCTTTATTTTCCGACTTCATAGACACATTGAATAGCCACCACCCGTCCATTAAAGTTAAATACATCATAGATCCACTACAAGTAAATTTTCTGGATACAACAGTTTTTTTTGACCGGTCAAATAAGTCATCATACTCACAATTACTCACCAAGGTTTATTTTAAAACAACAGATACACACGCCCTGCTCCATAAAACAAGCTATCATCCGAAACACACATTTAAAGGTATCATTAAATCCCAAATCATCCGCTTCTACAGAATATCATCCCTGGCTATAGATCTTCATTCATCCATCTCCATCCTTTTTTGTAGTCTCAGGAAAAGGGGCTACTCAAAACGCTTCCTCCGCCAAATCAAGAACAGCACTTTGGCGTCTCTCGCTCCTACTCGCTTCATTCCCCGTATTGCTCCACCCCAAGTCCCGGTCTCGGAGGGCATCCCGCCCACAGGTCCCCTACCGGTATACCCTAACCCTAACCCTAAACCGGATCCCAACCTCAACCCAAATCCTAACCCTAACCAAGATCCCCCCAGACCTAACCCTAACCCCAATGCTCCCAAGTCTAACCCTAACCCTAACCCATATCCTAACCCTAACCCACCCTCCCCCGACCCTAACCCTAACCCCAGCTTTCCTAAGCCTAACTCTAACCCTAACCTAGATCCCCCCGGACCTAACCCTAACCCCAATGCTCCCAAGTCCAACCCTGACCCAAACCCATATCCTAACCCTAACCCACCCTCCCCCGACCCTAACCCCAGCTTTCCCAAGCCTAACCCTAACCCAAATCCTAACCCTAACCAAACCTTCCCCAAACCTAACCCTAACCCCAACTCTCCCAATCCTAACCCTGACCCAAATCCTAACCCTAACCCCTCCGAGACCGCCATCATTCTCCGAACCAACAACCCTGACCCCAACCCCGCCATAATACCATTTATATCTACCTTTTCACACAAAATCACCGGTTTACATAGGATTATCAAGTACAACTTTACCCAGATCCAATCAGCACAGCCGGCTTTCAAAAACCATACCACCATATCAGCATACAGAAAGAACAAAAACCTCCATAGCTTATTAATACGGTCCAAGTACTCAGACAACAAACCATCAACACAAACACAGTACCATATACATTACAGAAACAGGAAATTCATTTCAAACATCCACAGCAATACAGCTTCCCCTACATTAGGCACATTTACACTAAACACCAGTAACGTCATTTACATCATTACATGCACCACCTGCAATAAACATTACATCGGCGAAACAAAACATACCATCCTCACCCGACTCAAACAACACCTGTATAACATTGGGGAAGGCAAACTCACCACCCCCATGGTCCTTCATTTCCAACGTCATCCGGTCAGCAGTCTAATCATTTCAGGCCTAGAAGCACAGGACCACTGGACCATTGGGCAGAGAAAAAGAGCAGAGAAATCATGGATCTTCCAACTGGACACCATCATCCCAACAGGTCTAAATGACAAATAACCACCAGTCCATCTTACCTGTCCTTTGTTAAACCCCCTGTTTTTTCCACCCCCCCTTCTTTTTCCGCCAGATCTGCTGCCTGGGGACCCCCAGGACCCCCCGATCGCAACATCAACACCAATGGCTTCGGGAGGATTCGAACCGGGGGTCCCGGTGCCAGGGGCGTCGTCTCTGCCATTTGGCCAAATTTCTTTTAATATAGCTCTTTTTGTTTCATTCATTTGAAACCAACAAATTTATTTTTTCTTATAGTTTAATATATTAAAAACAAACCCCCCCCCCTTTTTTTTCAGCTGTACTCATAAAATTTCATCAGGCAGAGAGACGCCCACCATCTGCACAAAACCAGGCAGCAGCCAAACCCACCTCTGCCTCTGCCCCTTGGTCCTTGCAGGACGTGCTCTGCCTGGGGAGCGTACCCTGGTCCCCGGGATGAGAGAGCCGAGCCTTCCCAACTTGACCACCACCTTACTTAAACCAACTTCCCAACCGGATGAAACCTAGCAGGTCAGTAGGCCAGTGCATATAAATCATAACCCTGAACCCTGAACCCCAACCCTAACCCAAACCTAACCCTAACCCTAACCCTAACCCTAACCCTAACCCTAGCCCGGACAGGCTTCTCTCCCTGACTCTGCTTCCCTTAAAATATGACTAATTTTATCACTAAAAGTGTATTTTTATTTTTGAATTTTTTTGAAAAAAAACAAAAAATATTTATACTATAGGCACCCTCTACTTTGTATACAGTTATTTTTTTAGAATTTTTCTATCTTTCCAAAAAATAAAAAAACTTTACCTCTACCTCATAAAGGAAGGTAAGGGTTCAACCAGGAAGTAACACAATATAATCACTAAAAACACACATTTGTATTTTTAGAAAAAAATCAGAAAATAATTTTAAAATAGCAACCCCCTATTTTTTATACAGAGAATTATTTAGAATTTTTCTATCTTTCAAAAAAACAAAACAACTTTACCCCTATCTCATTAACTAAGATAAAGAGCCCAACCCGGAAGTAGCATTAAAACCTTCTATAATAATTTTTTCTACTGTAACAATACAGTTGCCTGACATAGTAGGAGCCAAAAGTTCCAAAAAAATGTAAACTTACAAATAAAAAAATAAAAATTTGAAAAATACTTTTCTTTATGCCAATAAAACAAGTTTTTACGCTAAAAAAGTAATCTACCATTTTGATTGGTCAAACAACGACTGGGGATTGTGGGGGACTCCTCCCATGTAGGAAAAATCCAAGACCATGAGTGAAACGGGTGGAAAGAAGAGTGACCTCCCCCCAAAAAACCTCTTCATTTTCAAGACTGTTTGCAAGGCCATGCTATGGTGAGTCTTCCAGAAATAGCGTTTCTATTGTCTGTCTTGTATTGAGATTTCTATAGTTGTGCGGTGTATATGGAACACAGAAATCTCAAATAGAATCCAGGGTGTCTGGAGGAGTCAAGTGGGCAGAGCTCTGGCGCAAAAAAACTTGATTTCTTCCAGCCCTCAGAGTTACTAGGAAGGCAATGCTTGTCATGGCTGGTTCTGGTTGTCTCTGGGGGTGACATCTCAATGGAAGCTATGGAGAGTCAAGGAGGCAGAGCTCTGGCGAAAAAATCCTTGTTTCCTCCAAACCCTCATGATAACTGGGAAGGCAATGCTTGTCATGGCTGGTTCTGGTTGTTTTGTGGGAGCTTCTTATGGTATTCTTTTGCTTGAATCCAGGGTGTCTGGAAGAGTCAAGTGGGCGGAGCTCTGGCGAAAAAAACTTGATTTCTTCCAGCCCTCAGAGCAACTAGGAAGGCAATGCTTGTCATGGCTGGTTCTGGTTGTCTCTGTGGGAAGCTATGGAGAGTCAAGGAGGCAGAGCTCTGGCGAAAAAATCCTTGTTTCCTCCAAACCCTCATGATAACTAGGAACGCATGCTTGTCATGCTTGATTCTGGTTGTTTTGTGGGAGCTTCTCATGGTATTCAAGCCCTGTAAAAACTAAAACCTGTAAAAACAAAAAACCTCTTTTCAGAGAAAAGGAGCCCGATTCTCAACCCTGACTGGCCAGACTAGGGATACCTTGCGGTGATAACGAATAGTCTGTGCTGAGCAGGGGGTAAGTATGCGGCCCCCCCAGGTCCGACTCTAGGACAGCACGTGGGGTGTGGTGGTCTAGGGCATCAAGACCTTAAACGTTGCCCAGTCTTCTATGAGGTATAGCCTCACCCATACAACGATACATTTTTGCACTACACACGTTTTATCAGAAACTTTTCCCCAAAAAAAGAACAAAATTGGACTCCTTCAAATTGTCACTCTCCTCCAACAATTTCCATCCCCTGGTTCAGCTTAGTGACCAGGCCGTGGATGCAACGGGACCTAAGAGCTCCTCTCACCACCTCCGGATCCACCAAAGACAACTTACCATTTGACTCTGAATAGAACACCACTAAAGAAAAAAAATATAATTCCCTTTTCTTTAAAAAAAACTTTAGAGGAATTTTTACTTAAATTATGACTTATAGAATTTGACTTAAAAAATTCTAAAAAAAACAAAATCACCTAAATTTATTAAAATTTTTTAATTAAATTAGAATCTACTCCTAAAAAATCTAACCCTAGCTACTTAAACCTAACCAATCAAATTCTACACCTAAAACCTATCAGATAAATCCTAAAAAACTAAAAACTTAACCAGTTTTACCCTATGCCTAGACCTGATCCTAATCCTAACCCTAACCATTCAGAACTCTACACCTAAACCTAACCACTTAAAATTCCTAACTTAACCCTAACCATTTAAAAACCTAGGCCTAGACATGACCTTAATCCTAACCCTAACCATTTGTTCCCTATGCCTAAACTTAACCACTTAACCCTATGCCTAGACCTGATCCTAAATCCTAACCCTAACCATTCGGAACGCTACACCTAAACCTAACCACTTAAAATCCTAAACCTAACCCTAACCATTTAAAACCTAGGCCTAGACATGACCTTAATCCTAACCCTAACCATTTGTTCCCTATGCCTAAACTTAACCACTTAACCCTATGCCTAGACCTGATCCTAAATCCTAACCCTAACCATTTCTTCTCCTATGCCTAAACCTAACCACTTAACCCGATG
Organism: Limanda limanda; assembly: GCF_963576545.1. Classification (NCBI taxonomy): domain Eukaryota; kingdom Metazoa; phylum Chordata; class Actinopteri; order Pleuronectiformes; family Pleuronectidae; genus Limanda; species Limanda limanda. The sequence continues at coordinate 224,635 of NC_083651.1, forward strand.
CCAAGATCTAAAAAACTTAAAACCTAACACCCAACCTTAAAACTTAACCCTAAACCTTAAAACCCGATACCTAAAAAACAAACTTTAAAAATTCCTTAAAAAAACAAAACCAAGAATCTGTTGTAAAATTATCTTAGAATTAGATTATTATAAACTTAGCGGGACACACCCCGGGGTTTGATCAACCTTGGCTGGGCCTTCCTCGGGAGAGGGTGTCTGGTGGTAATGGCCGAAACACCCAATGATCCTGAGGTGCACTACTGATGATGTGTCACCTTTTTATATAGGACTAGAAAAACAAATTAGCCATAAAAAATAGTCCAAATTATTTTTGCAAAAACAAACAAACAAAAAAACAAATATACTAAAATACAATCCTTAGACTTCAATATAGACAAAACAAAAACAGAAAAAACCAAGGCATGCCAAATAAATAATTACTTTTATTCAAAAAACCACCTAAAACTTACAAAAAACCTAAAAATTAAAAATACATAAGGAACAATATTCAAACTACTGTTTAAACCAATTTGAAAAAAAGGGGATATGTGAGAATGGAGAGTATTAATGACGAGCGTCGGCCAGTGCATTGCCTTTGGCTCCCTATTCCAAACTGCCCAGTCGTTGGATGAAGCAGGGGGGGTCATCGAGATATCTTTTCAAAACCTAACCCAGCCCGAGCCATCGGACGAGCGATCTCTCTTTGAAAAACGATTTGCATATCCCTACCAAAACAATTCTCCTATTTCTTCAAATGACAAATAGGAAATAAGTACACAGAACAAGAGAACCAACTAATAACCAAAACATCTCAAAAACCTATAATTTACAATAAACCAAATATAAAAGCAATAATATGAAAACAACTTTTTTTAAAAAAATTTTAAAAAAACAAAAGTATAAACAAATAAAAAACAAAGGTAAAACTCTCCCTCAAAATAAATACAGGATAATGTAATAAAACTCAAGAAAAAATAGACACTAGAAATAGATCCCTTTTCCTCTCCTCTCTTCTCTCATGAAAATGAGAGAGTAGGGGGAGGCAGAGTATACAGCCCGAACAGGCGGGGGAGGGCTTAGCCCGGACAGGCTTCTCTCCCTGACTCTGCTTCCCTTAAAATATGACTAATTATATCCAAAAAAATATATATATATATATATATTTTCAAAAAATATAGAGGGTCCAACCAGGAAGTAACATAGCTATATCACTAAAAATGTACACTTCTAATTTTATAAAAAAACAATAAATAATGTTATCTAAAACCTAACCCTTACAAACAAAGTCTCTTTGAAAACAATTTTTACCCTTACAAAACCATTCTCCTTTCCTCTTTTATTTTTTCAACAGGAAAGAAACATGTCGACCCCTAAAAAGTACAATGACTTCCAGCTCCTGACCAGAGCCTTCAATCATCTGATCAAAGCTCATCACCACCTGGAACATGTTGATTCCTCGCCAGGCTCCACCCCCCCAAAGGGGCTACTAAAAATGCAGAACGAACTAACAAGCAAGATCCGCCCATCTTGCCCCAGCGAAGCAACAGAATTCAAGAAGTTCTACAATGCTAAGAACTGGTCCTATACCACGCTGCAGATTCTGGAAGAGCACTACCAGACAGTAATCATAGATTGCCAAAACCAAATTCAACTCCTGCCCAAAACGGATTGGGAAAGGGCACTAACAATAGCCATGAAATGGATAAAAAAAGACCTGCGCAACATCAAAACAACCACCTTGGAACAAGCAAAAAACGCCATAGAGAACTTATGCAAAGAACCGACTCCAAATACCGAAATGGATACAACCCCGATCATTGAACAGACCCAAACCAACACAGAAAATCCACAACCAATTAACCCAGAACCAGAAAATCCACAACCAACCCAAACCAACACAGAAAATCCACAACCAATTAACCCAGAACCAGAAAATCCACAACCAATTAACCCAGAACCAGTCTACATAAAACAAGAAAAACCTGACAAACCTGTAAGCCTGAGACCATTAAACCAGACACCATCAAACAAGAGACCCTCAAGCCTGAGTGCTTTAACTCTGATACCTAGAATCAAGGCATTAATAATTGACCTGACCAGCGATGATGAGGAGGAAAACGCAGCAGAAACACCCCAACAAAACGAGACAAACCATGACCTAGAACCAGCAAAGAAAAAACAAAAACATAACCCGGAGAAAAACCCGTCATCAAAACCATCAAACCCATCAAAACCACCAACACAGAGAACCGATCAAGACAACAACCCGGTCTACCACAGACACGATAGTTTTGGTAGCAAAATACTCAATTGGAACTTAACACCAAGCCGACCGATCATTATCATGGGAGACTCCAACCTTGCCAGACTCCCACTGATCCAAGATTCTAGAATCCAGGTGGATTGTTACCCAGGGGCTAACATTAGCCACGCCGTAAACATACTCAGACACCAAACACCTCTAACACAGAGCGTAACCAAAATCATACTTTCATTCGGCCTCAACAATAGGCAGCAGGGGAACCCTCTCATCCTGAGGAAGGATTTAAATGCTATGATTATAGCAGCAGCTCTTAAATTCCCTCAGTCGGAAATCTTTATCCCACTAATTAATGGTTCAGCTGACTTACCAGGAAAGATTGGAGGCAACATCAGATCTCTAAATTTTCTCATAAAAGAAACAGGACACCAAATCCCACGGTTAAACAAGGAACAATTTGACACAGATCCCGATAAAATACACTGGACACCCGCAACAGGACAAAATATGTGGGAAACATGGAAGGCTTTTTTAGATTGAACCAACCCCAGAAGGGGTTGGAACAACCAGATAAGGAAGTAATCAACCTATCAACACAACATGACTTAACACCATACCAACGACAAGTCTTAAGAAAAGGCCTCTCATTTATACCATCGGTAAAAACCACAGAGGGTCAAAGAGTCTCCTTACAGACCGACCTTACTGAATACCACAGACGAATAAAATTATGTGCCTACTTTGGGCCAACAAAAGCCCCCCCCAAAAAACCCTTTATTGCGAAATCCCAGTGGGAACCAACACCGGACAAACTACCGCCAGAAATACTCACCCTAATTAAAACGGATCAGACAACATTGAAATCAACAAAACAGGACAAAAACCCGACAAACCTCACGCCAGAAGAGGAACAAGCACTAGAACAACTAAGGAACAAAACCGACATAATAATTAAACCAGCAGACAAGGGCAGTGCCACAGTAATTATGGACAGAACCAATTATATCCATGAGGCCCTACGCCAACTAAATGACAGCACCTATTACATGACCCTAAAAGAACCAATTTACCCAGAAACAGCCATCAAAATCGCAGAGATCCTGGAGACTCTATATGACAAAAAAACTTTAAACAGGAAACAGATTTCCTACCTAAAAGGTGACGGCCCTCCAAGGCCTAGATACTTTTACCTCCTCCCTAAAATCCACAAACCACAAGAAAAATGGACAATCCCACACAAGATCCCACCGGGGCGCCCCATCGTGTCGGACTGCGGTAGTGAGAGCTATGGTGTGGCAGAATACATAGACTCGTTCCTAACCCCATTATCTATAAAACACCCAAGCTACCTTAAAAACACTCAGGATTTTGTGCATCGCATTCGTGACATGCAAACGCAGGAACCCTGCATGCTTTTTACAATGGACGTCAACAGCTTATATACCAACATCGACACGGCCTTAGGCCTGTTAGCAATTAAAAAATGGATGGGAAAATACCCAGAGGAGGGGCGACCAGACCAAGAAATTTTGCAGCTTCTCCATCTAAGTCTAACAAAAAATGACTTCCAATTCAATGGTCAAACATACCTCCAAATTAAGGGCACAGCCATGGGAAAGAAATTCGCACCAGCATACGCCAATATTTATATGGCAGATTGGGAAGAGACTGCCCTCAAAAAATGCGAAAAAATTCCAACTCAATATTTTAGATACCTCGACGACATCTGGGGTATCTGGACCCACCCAAAAGAGGATTTTGATAAATTCGTAACCACTCTCAACAGTCACCACACCTTCATCAAGGTAGAACCGGAGACAAGCGACACGCAAGTTAACTTCTTAGACACCACGGTCTTTAAAGGTACAGACTTTGGGGAAAACGGTAAACTACAAACAAAGGTTTTCTTTAAACCAACAGACACACATGCTCTACTGCATAAAAAGAGCTTCCATCCAAAACACGTATTCCCGGGAATCGTTAAGTCCCAACTACTAAGGTTCGAAAGAATATGCTCCAGGCAGGAGGATAAATATGAGGCCAAAACAACACTTTTTCAAACACTCAAACAAAGGGGTTACTCCAGGTCCCTTCTCCGCAAAATAGAAAAACAAATCCAACAGGATAAAGAGACCCCAAGGACCCTAGGAGAAGAGGAGAAACAAATGATCCCATTTATCTCAACTTATTCAAAATACACCAGACAGGCCAACCAGACGATTAAAAATAACTTTAGAGAGCTGCTGGTAAACACCACACTCGATGAAGACTTTAAAATCATCTCAGCCTACAGGAAAAATCCCAACCTGAAGGACCTTCTAGTTAGGGCCAAACTCAAACCACCGGGGACACGCCCAGAAAGACCAAGAGACCCGAAAGTGGCCAAAAACTCGACAACAGGGGCAACTTACAAACTGCCTCAAAACATCCCAATGACAACATCCAACTGTGTCTATATCATCCAGTGCAAAAAATGCCCCATGAACTATATAGGGGAAACACGCAATTCCCTGAGGACCCGCCTTTCCCACCATAAATACAACGTTACAAACAACCACAAAAAAGACACTTACCTGGTTCAGCACTTCCAGAAACATGGATTCGTGAACTTGCGCTTGAGGGCACTCCAGCACAACCCACAGTGGACAACCTACCAGAGGAAAAGAACAGAGAGATACTGGACCACCAGACTGGACACGAAATTCCCAAATGGACTAAATGAGAAAGATGCCTCATAACAAATCAAACTCATCAGAGGTCTTTTGAAACAAATGTACATAATTCTCCTTTAAAAACAAACAATTGTTGTTTTGTGCAAGTGATAGATATGGTTGACAATGTTAAAATAAAACCTATAACCTATAAAACCGTTACCTTTTCTAAAAATGTTTTACAAAATGTCTTATCAAACCCCACACCCTGTTCAGAAAGTATTATGTATTGTATAAAGTTCAAACACCTTTTATAAATAAAAAAAAGAGGGAGAAAAATGATGACAAAATGGGACAAGTTCAAAGCCGAAGGCCACTGAATAGAACCACCAGGTTCTCTTTCATGACCACAGCCAGAACAAACCCAGATCTGAGTCCCTCCTAAAAAACAAGACAAGGTAATAAAAATCACACAAACAGAAAAATAAGACACTAGAAATAGATCCCTTTTCCTCTCCTCTCTTCTCTCATGAAAATGAGAGAGTAGGGGGAGGTAGAGTGTACAGCCCGAACAGGCGGGGGAGAGCTTAGCCCGGACAGGCTTCTCTCCCTGACTCTGCTTCCCTTAAAATATGACTAATTTTATCACTAAAAGTGTATTTTTATTTTTGAATTTTTTTGAAAAAAAACAAAAAATATTTATACTATAGGCACCCTCTACTTTGTATACAGTTATTTTTTTAGAATTTTTCTATCTTTCCAAAAAATAAAAAAACTTTACCTCTACCTCATAAAGGAAGGTAAGGGTTCAACCAGGAAGTAACACAATATAATCACTAAAAACACACATTTGTATTTTTAGAAAAAAATCAGAAAATAATTTTAAAATAGCAACCCCCTATTTTTTATACAGAGAATTATTTAGAATTTTTCTATCTTTCAAAAAAACAAAACAACTTTACCCCTATCTCATTAACTAAGATAAAGAGCCCAACCCGGAAGTAGCATTAAAACCTTCTATAATAATTTTTTCTACTGTAACAATACAGTTGCCTGACATAGTAGGAGCCAAAAGTTCCAAAAAAATGTAAACTTACAAATAAAAAAATAAAAATTTGAAAAATACTTTTCTTTATGCCAATAAAACAAGTTTTTACGCTAAAAAAGTAATCTACCATTTTGATTGGTCAAACAACGACTGGGGATTGTGGGGGACTCCTCCCATGTAGGAAAAATCCAAGACCATGAGTGAAACGGGTGGAAAGAAGAGTGACCTCCCCCCAAAAAACCTCTTCATTTTCAAGACTGTTTGCAAGGCCATGCTATGGTGAGTCTTCCAGAAATAGCGTTTCTATTGTCTGTCTTGTATTGAGATTTCTGTAGTTGTGCGGTGTATATGGAACACAGAAATCTCAAATAGAATCCAGGGTGTCTGGAGGAGTCAAGTGGGCAGAGCTCTGGCGCAAAAAAACTTGATTTCTTCCAGCCCTCAGAGTTACTAGGAAGGCAATGCTTGTCATGGCTGGTTCTGGTTGTCTCTGGGGGTGACATCTCAATGGAAGCTATGGAGAGTCAAGGAGGCAGAGCTCTGGCGAAAAAATCCTTGTTTCCTCCAAACCCTCATGATAACTGGGAAGGCAATGCTTGTCATGGCTGGTTCTGGTTGTTTTGTGGGAGCTTCTTATGGTATTCTTTTGCTTGAATCCAGGGTGTCTGGAAGAGTCAAGTGGGCGGAGCTCTGGCGAAAAAAACTTGATTTCTTCCAGCCCTCAGAGCAACTAGGAAGGCAATGCTTGTCATGGCTGGTTCTGGTTGTCTCTGTGGGAAGCTATGGAGAGTCAAGGAGGCAGAGCTCTGGCGAAAAAATCCTTGTTTCCTCCAAACCCTCATGATAACTAGGAACGCATGCTTGTCATGCTTGATTCTGGTTGTTTTGTGGGAGCTTCTCATGGTATTCAAGCCCTGTAAAAACTAAAACCTGTAAAAACAAAAAACCTCTTTTCAGAGAAAAGGAGCCCGATTCTCAACCCTGACTGGCCAGACTAGGGATACCTTGCGGTGATAACGAATAGTCTGTGCTGAGCAGGGGGTAAGTATGCGGCCCCCCCAGGTCCGACTCTAGGACAGCACGTGGGGTGTGGTGGTCTAGGGCATCAAGACCTTAAACGTTGCCCAGTCTTCTATGAGGTATAGCCTCACCCATACAACGATACATTTTTGCACTACACACGTTTTATCAGAAACTTTTCCCCAAAAAAAGAACAAAATTGGACTCCTTCAAATTGTCACTCTCCTCCAACAATTTCCATCCCCTGGTTCAGCTTAGTGACCAGGCCGTGGATGCAACGGGACCTAAGAGCTCCTCTCACCACCTCCGGATCCACCAAAGACAACTTACCATTTGACTCTGAATAGAACACCACTAAAGAAAAAAAATATAATTCCCTTTTCTTTAAAAAAAACTTTAGAGGAATTTTTACTTAAATTATGACTTATAGAATTTGACTTAAAAAATTCTAAAAAAAACAAAATCACCTAAATTTATTAAAATTTTTTAATTAAATTAGAATCTACTCCTAAAAAATCTAACCCTAGCTACTTAAACCTAACCAATCAAATTCTACACCTAAAACCTATCAGATAAATCCTAAAAAACTAAAAACTTAACCAGTTTTACCCTATGCCTAGACCTGATCCTAATCCTAACCCTAACCATTCAGAACTCTACACCTAAACCTAACCACTTAAAATTCCTAACTTAACCCTAACCATTTAAAAACCTAGGCCTAGACATGACCTTAATCCTAACCCTAACCATTTGTTCCCTATGCCTAAACTTAACCACTTAACCCTATGCCTAGACCTGATCCTAAATCCTAACCCTAACCATTCGGAACGCTACACCTAAACCTAACCACTTAAAATCCTAAACCTAACCCTAACCATTTAAAACCTAGGCCTAGACATGACCTTAATCCTAACCCTAACCATTTGTTCCCTATGCCTAAACTTAACCACTTAACCCTATGCCTAGACCTGATCCTAAATCCTAACCCTAACCATTTCTTCTCCTATGCCTAAACCTAACCACTTAACCCGATGCCAAGATCTAAAAAACTTAAAACCTAACACCCAACCTTAAAACTTAACCCTAAACCTTAAAACCCGATACCTAAAAAACAAACTTTAAAAATTCCTTAAAAAAACAAAACCAAGAATCTGTTGTAAAATTATCTTAGAATTAGATTATTATAAACTTAGCGGGACACACCCCGGGGTTTGATCAACCTTGGCTGGGCCTTCCTCGGGAGAGGGTGTCTGGTGGTAATGGCCGAAACACCCAATGATCCTGAGGTGCACTACTGATGATGTGTCACCTTTTTATATAGGACTAGAAAAACAAATTAGCCATAAAAAATAGTCCAAATTATTTTTGCAAAAACAAACAAACAAAAAAACAAATATACTAAAATACAATCCTTAGACTTCAATATAGACAAAACAAAAACAGAAAAAACCAAGGCATGCCAAATAAATAATTACTTTTATTCAAAAAACCACCTAAAACTTACAAAAAACCTAAAAATTAAAAATACATAAGGAACAATATTCAAACTACTGTTTAAACCAATTTGAAAAAAAGGGGATATGTGAGAATGGAGAGTATTAATGACGAGCGTCGGCCAGTGCATTGCCTTTGGCTCCCTATTCCAAACTGCCCAGTCGTTGGATGAAGCAGGGGGGGTCATCGAGATATCTTTTCAAAACCTAACCCTAACCCTAACCCTAACCCTAACCCGAAGGCAAACTCACCACCCCCATGGTCCTTCATTTCCAACGTCATCCGGTCAGCAGTCTAATCATTTCAGGCCTAGAAGCACAGGACCACTGGACCATTGGGCAGAGAAAAAGAGCAGAGAAGTCATGGATCTTCAAACTGGACACCATCATCCCAACAGGTCTAAATGACAAATAGCCACCAGTCCATCTTACCTGTCCTTTGCTGAACCCCCTGTTTTTTCCACCCCCCCTTCTTTTTCCGCCAGATCTGCTGCCTGGGGACTCCCAGGACCCCCCGATCGCAACATCAACACCAATGGCTTCGGGGGGATTCGAACCGGGGGTCCCGGTGCCAGGGGCGTCGTCTCTGCCATTAGGCCAAATTTCTTTTAATATAGCTCTTTTTGTTTCATTCATTTGAAACCAACAAATTTATTTTTTCTTATAGTTTAATATATTAAAAACAAAACCCCCCCCCCCCCTTTTTTTTCAGCTGTACTCATAAAATTCCATCAGGCAGAGAGACGCCCACCATCTGCACCAAACCAGGCAGCAGCCAAACCCACCTCTGCCTCTGCCCCTTGGTCCTTGCAGGACGTGCTCTGCCTGGGGAGCGTACCCTGGTCCCCGGGATGAGAGAGCCGAGCCTTCCCAACTTGACCACCACCTTACGTAAACCAACTTCCCAACCGGATGAAACCTAGCAGGTCAGTAGGCCAGTGCATATAAGTCATAACCCTGAACCCTGAACCCCAACCCAAACCTAACCCTAACCCTAACCCTAACCCTAGTAATTTCAGCTTATAGGAGGAATAAAAACTTAAAAGATCTATTGGTCAAGGCAACACTTACACCAATACATCAGAAGAAAAACAAGATTTTATTGCAAGTGTTTTGCAAACTTAAATTTGTCAGAAACATGCACACCAAGACAAATTTTATTATTAAACAAAATTTTACACCACAGACATCTAATTGCGTGTATATAATATTCTGCAAAAAATGTGGAAAACAATATGTAGGGGAAACCAAAAACGGTTTCCCCTAACCCCTAACCCTAACCCTAACCCTAACCCTAACCCTAACCCTAACCCTAACCCTAACCCTAACCCTAACCCTAACCCTAACCCTATTAGTCAGAGATTTTAGCCCTAACCCTAACCATTTTTTAATTTATGCCTAATCCTAAGTCCCTATTACTACTGCATAACCCTAATTTACGTTTGCTCTGCCTAAAAACCTAGACAGGGATACTAGCCCTAACCTTAACCATTTTTTAATCTATGCCTAAAGCTAAATTTAATTTCATAAAGTGATTACATGGTTTATTAGAATAAAAACACATTGACAACTCAAATAAGGAACATGTGGTCGATGGATAGGTTAGAACAAGCACAGCTTGGCTCTTCATAATTTATTTAAAATCCAAAATTTAATTTCATAAAGTGATCACATGGTTTATTACAATAACAACACATTGACAACTCAAATAAGGAACATGTGGTCGATGGATAGGTTAGAACAAGCACAGCTTGTCTCTACATAATGTGTTTAAAATCATAAAGTCACAAGTTCATTTTTATAAAGTGTGAAAAATATAAAAACAAATAAATATATAATTAAGTTAAAAATATAGATTCATGGATACACGGTATCATGAAGACAATAGAAGGAAACTGGCTTTGTTCACAGTCACAAGAAGTGAAGGATCACAAGTGGAATCAACAAGGGGGAGGAGTCTGAGGGGCAGCTTATATATAGAGGTGCCCTCAGGCTCCTCACTCACTCTTGCTCTGATCATCGTAGTGGAAGGACCTCACAGCTCAGACTTGTAGCCATAGATTTAATATCTTACGTGCCTCATAGACCTGAAGAAGACCCAAGAGGGTCGAAACGTAGTCAGGTGGCACGTTACACAGTGACTCGGTCACGTGTTTTTCAGTTTTGGATTTTATTTTCAGTTTGTTTCTTTGAGTTTTGGTTTTAATTTCATAAATTGGACACTTTATATACAAATTATTGATTAGATATACCTCACTAGTAAATATAAAAAAACCTATTACAGTATTATAAATTATAATTCATTATAAAAAAATACCCAAGGCGATATTAACAACTATTACAACACTTATAAATAAATCAAATCACATAGAACTCAGAATGGGTTACTATGAACAAAACAATGGGGGATGGACGACAGTGACATACGGGAGGCGACAAGGTCGTCCCCGTCAACGCGATTTGGACCCGGTAGCCCCCTGGAGGAAGGACCGTGCACCTTCCGCCACCTCTAAAAGGAGGCGGATTAATTTCCCCTATCCTAACCCTAACCCTAACCCTCCATCGGGATTAATAATAAGGACCAGGACCCCAGGCAGACCTCCTGCAAACAATTAAAATCCCTTGTGGTCCTCTCCATCGGGATTAATAATAAGGACCAGGACCCCAGGCAGACCTCCTGCAAACAATTAAAATCCCTTTACAAACAGGCCCAACTTGCCTTCCCTAATGCTGACATCTACTTCCCAATAATTAACTTCTCGGACAACCTCACCATCAAACAACAACACAATCTCAAATATATAAACAACACTATAGCCACATACTTCCCGTTTTTAGCAGAGATCCCCCATGACACCTTTTTAACTGAAAAAGACAACATCCATTGGAAGCCGGCCACTGCCAAACTCATCTTCAATTACTGGTTAAAACAATTAAATTTATAATAACACCCAAACTCAACCCAAATCCTAACCCTAACCAAGATCCCCCCGGACCTAACCCTAACCCCGATGCCCCCAAGTCTAACCCTGACCCAAACCCATATCCTAACCCACCCTCCCCCGACCCTAACCCCAGCTTTCCCAAGCCTAACCCTAACCCAAATCCTAACCCTAACCAAACCTTCCCCAAACCTAACCCCAACTCTCCCAATCCTAACCCTGACCCAAATCCTAACCCTGACCCCTCAAACGCCATCATTCTCCGAACCAACAACCCTGACCCCAACCCCGCCATAATACCATTTATATCTACCTTATCTACCCCTGTTTTTTCCGCCCCCCCTTCTTTTTCCGCCAGATCTGCTGCCTGGGGACCCCCAGGACCCCCCGATCGCAACATCAACACCGGTGGCTTCGGGAGGATTCGAACCGGGGGTCCCGGTGCCAGGGGCGTCGTCTCTGCCATTAGGCCAAATTTCTTTTGATATAGCTCTTTTTGTTTCATTGATTTGAAACCAACAAATTTATTTTTTCTTATGGTTTAATATATTAAAAACAAACCCCCCCCCCCCCTTTTTTTTCAGCTGTACTCATAAAATTTCATCAGGCAGAGAGACGCCCACCATCTGCACCAAACCACCTCTGCCTCTGCCCCTTGGTCCTTGCAGGACGTGCTCTGCCTGGGGAGCGTACCCTGGTCCCCGGGATGAGAGAGCCGAGCCTTCCCAACTTGACCACCACCTTACTTAAACCAACTTCCCAACCGGATGAAACCTAGCAGGTCAGTAGGCCAGTGCATATAAGTCATAACCCTGAACCCTGAACCCCAACCCAAACCCAAACCTAACCCTAACCCTAACCCTAACCCTAACCCAGAACCCTAACCCTAACCCAGAACCAGAGCCCTACACCTCATTCAGAATTTTAACCATTATCCTAACCTTAACCAAAACCTTTACTCTAAACCTAACCAAGTTAACCTGACGCCTGAACCTAACCTGGTAAATCTAGGCCTAACCCTAACCCTTATTCTAACCCTAACCAAGGAACCCAGGCCTAAACCTAAGATAGTAATCTGATGCCTAACCCTAAAACCTTACCCTAACCAGTTCCTAAACAAAACCGTTAATCCTTCCTAAATTACCTTAGAATTAGATTACAATTAAATTATTTGGACACACACTGGGGTTTGATCAACCTCGGCTGGGCCTCCCTCAGGTGAGGGTGTCTAGTCGTAATGGCCGAAACATCCAGTGATCCTGAGGTCAACTACTGATGATGTGTTCAATCAAACTAGGAAATCAAAATAGTGCCTATAGAAAAAAATAGTCCAACCAACTCCGTTTAAATTAAACAAACAACCACCTCGTTTTTTTTAAAAATAAAAAAAAACAATTTGGCAAAGGGAATATGTGAGAATGGGGGGTCTTAATGACGAGCGTCGGCCAGTGCATTGCCTTTGGCGCCCTAATCCAAACTGCCCAGTCGTTGGACGAAGCAGGGGGTGTCATCGAGATATCTCTTCTAAACCTAGCCCTGACCCTGACCCAAACCCATATCCTAACCCTAACCCACCCTCCCCCGACCCTAACCCTAACCCCAGCTTTCCCAAGCCTAACTCTAAACCTAACCCTAACCCAAATCCTAACCCTAACCAAACCTTCCCCAAACCTAACCCTAACCCCAACTCTCCCAATCCTAACCCTGACCCAAATCCTAACCCTAACCCCTCCGAGACCGCCATCATTCTCCGAACCAACAATTATTTTTTCTTATAGTTTAATATATTAAAAACAAACCCCCCCCCCCTTTTTTTTCAGCTGTACTCATAAAATTTCATCAGGCAGAGAGACGCCCACCATCTGCACCAAACCAGGCAGCAGCCAAACCCACCTCTGCCTCTGCCCCTTGGTCCTTGCAGGACGTGCTCTGCCTGGGGAGCGTACCCTGGTCCCCGGGATGAGAGAGCCGAGCCTTCCCAACTTGACCACCACCTTACTTAAACCAACTTCCCAACCGGATGAAACCTAGCAGGTCAGTAGGCCAGTGCATATAAGTCATAACCCTGAACCCTGAACCCAAACCCAAACCTAACCCTAACCCTAACCCTAACCCAGAACCCTAACCCTAACCCAGAACCAGAGCCCTACACCTCATTCAGAATTTTAACCATTATCCTAACCTTAACCAAAACCTTTACTCTAAACCTAACCAAGTTAACCTGACGCCTGAACCTAACCTGGTAAATCTAGGCCTAACCCTAACCCTTATTCTAACCCTAACCAAGGAACCCAGGCCTAAACCTAAGATAGTAATCTGATGCCTAACCCTAAAACCTTACCCTAACCAGTTCCTAAACAAAACCGTTAATCCTTCCTAAATTACCTTAGAATTAGATTACAATTAAATTATTTGGACACACACTGGGGTTTGATCAACCTCGGCTGGGCCTCCCTCAGGTGAGGGTGTCTAGTCGTAATGGCCGAAACATCCAGTGATCCTGAGGTCAACTACTGATGATGTGTTCAATCAAACTAGGAAATCAAAATAGTGCCTATAGAAAAAAATAGTCCAACCAACTCCGTTTAAATTAAACAAACAACCATCTCGTTTTTTTAAAATAAAAAAAAACCAATTTGGCAAAGGGAATATGTGAGAATGGGGGGTCTTAATGACGAGCGTCGGCCAGTGCATTGCCTTTGGCGCCCTAATCCAAACTGCCCAGTCGTTGGACGAAGCAGGGGGTGTCATCGAGATATCTCTTCTAAACCTAACCCTGACCCTGACCCAAACCCATATCCTAACCCTAACCCACCCTCCCCCGACCCTAACCCTAACCCCAGCTTTCCCAAGCCTAACTCTAAACCTAACCCTAACCCAAATCCTAACCCTAACCAAACCTTCCCCAAACCTAACCCTAACCCCAACTCTCCCAATCCTAACCCTGACCCAAATCCTAACCCTAACCCCTCCGAGACCGCCATCATTCTCCGAACCAACAATTATTTTTTCTTATAGTTTAATATATTAAAAACAAACCCCCCCCCCCTTTTTTTTCAGCTGTACTCATAAAGTTCCATCAGGCAGAGAGACGCCCACCATCTGCACCAAACCAGGTAGCAGCCAAACCCACCTCTTATCATTGGAGAGAAGGGAGTGGAGAGAAGAGAGCGGCCGACTGCTAACCCTCAAGACTCCAGCACTGGGCACCTTCAACAACTCTGGAGGGAAACAGCTGTACCATAGCTGCGTGAAGGTCCTGAACTGTCGCTCTCTTGCAGGAGTCAGGGAGTCGAGATGGACTGAGGTTTTTGGCTCGGGCTATTCCCCTAGTGGCAGCTGGCGGGTCCTGTATAAACCTCCTGTGGAGAGACGGCTGGCAGACATCCAGTGGAGAATTATACATGGAGCTTTAGCTACAAACAGATACAGAGCTCACCTGGACCCAAGCACTGAGGGGGGGTGTCCTTTCTGCTCACTGCCTGGGACCCTGGAACACTTAGTGGTGTCCTGTCCCAGCTTAGCTGACATGTTTAAACAACTGCAGGAGTGGGTGGGGGGTTTACGAGAGGTTTTCTCGTTGCCACTCTTTGTTTTCAGACCCAAGTACATAGCAAGGGAAAAAAACAATGAATTTTCTTTTTTCTAATGCAAAGATGGCAACCTGGATAAGTCGAAAGAACAAAATGGCTGGGGGAGGCTGGACTGATCCACTGCGATGTTTGAGGGGTTTGGTGGCAGCTCGGCTGAGCATTGAACATGCGTATTTTACATTGACTAACAATTTGGAGGGTTTCAGGGCTGTGGGGGGGGGGTGGGACAGGTCCTGTGCTCACTGGGGGAGAACCAGTCTCTGGTTTTAACATTTTAGGGTTGGTGTATGATGTGTGGGTTTATATAATGTTTTTATCTCTTTGTCTTTCCAAAAATGTTGAGTAATTAAGAACTATTTTGACAATGTGTCTTAAATAAAGTTATTTAAAAGTCAAAAGTCTTCTTCCTCTTCTTCTTCTTCTTCGTGTTCGCGTCACCTAGCAAGAACAGGCTTGAGTGCACAACGGGGGCAGCTGGGCAGGCCCAACGTCGGGACTTGATGGATTCCCAGACATCGCACAGACCATGGAGGAGATCGTGGAGATGGAGGCCTGGCTGGAGGATCGCCCCTGGGTGGTTCACACCGTGCCATACCTTCCGGAGGTGCAGGAGAGGCTGTGGACGTGGCGCAACACGGCAGTCCCATCTTCTAACCCTTTTGAGGGAACCCGCCTGGCCCAGGGAAAACCCCACAGCCTGCAGTGGAGGTCTGCGGTTGGTGGCAGTTGTCGAAGCAGTGCCCCCGCATCACCATGTCCAGCTCGCAGGCGCCACCCTCCAGCCCCAGCCGTAGTCCTCTACTCTTGTAGCGGCGGGACCTTTTAGGGACCCCGCAACCTCAAGAGGTTTCCTGGGGCAGGTTGCGGTTGTTGGAGAGGGGGCATCCACAGGAGAAGCCTCTCTCTCCAGCAGCGGGCTCAGAGGCACCAGCCAGCTCCAGCTCCGACTGGGCTCCAGCCCGCTCCAGTCCCTGCTCCACGTCGTCGGATCCTGGCTGACGTCACGTCTCTGCCGACGTCGGAGCTTCCCACGGCGGTGCCAGCTTAAGTCCCTGCTCCTGTCCCCGCTCCAGTCCCTGCTCCACGCCATTCGTAACTATCTCCGCTCACTTTTGTGATTTGATCGTTCAACCCCTTCCGAAGGTCGCGGATGATACCAATCGATCCGCAGTACCCAAATTAGTCCAGATGCAACCACTTTCCAAGTGTGGCCGGTGGTTATCTTCCTCAGTCCTCATGTGTTTCACCTGTGTCCAATTGCCCCTGTCTTCCCTGTGTATTTAAGCCACTGTGTTTCCCCTTGTCCTCTGTCGGGTTGTACTGGTTGTTACACGTCGTTTCACGTCGTCTGAATGGTTAGTTCTTGTCTGTTGTTTCGTCCAGCTTCCATGTGCTTGTTTTCCTTGTTCTCTGTGTGCCTTGTCGCCAGTGCTACTGCTAGTGTTCCTGTTTTGTTTGTTTGTCTTGTTAAAGGACTTTTTGTTATATTAAATTACTTTTATTTGATACCTCTGCAGCCTGGGTCCATCTCTCCCTCATCTAACCGTGACAGCTTCTACGACCTTCTGAAGGTCGTACAAGCTCGGGGATGGTACCAATCGATCCGCAGGACCCAAATTAGTCCAGACACAACCACTTTCCAAGTCTCTCCGACCTTCACAAAAAAAGTGATTCAAGAATATCTCCTTCTCCAATGTGCTTTCATCCCTTATCCTTACCCTAACCCTGGATATTATCTTGCTTACCTAACCCCCTGGACCAGGGTGCATTATGGGAGGCGGCACTGCCGTCCCCATCAGCGTACCTAGGACTGGGGGAGGAAGCTTCCTCGGGGACAGAGTGAGCACCTCCAATACCCTTTTGTAGAAGACGGCTCACTTCCCCTAATCTAACCACATTTGCGATGTTTATAAGTAACAATTTGTCAATATTTGACTGAACATTTATAGAGACAAAAAAATAGTAGTCATAATGAGGATTTGACAAAACAAGTTTATTACACAATGATTACATTAAAATTTTCATCATCAATATTTCATCCCCATGAATATTCTTAAAAAACCCTGAAGGAACCTTTAGAGTTAAATTGTGCTGAATAATACTGATGATACATTTAGTCGGTCAGTATATGTGTTTTTTGATTGATTTGAAGTGAGCTGTGTTACATCATCTCACTAGAATGTTTGAATACACAGACATTTTAGGATTCAGGCAACCAATTGGATGAAATACAACTGTACTATACATTAATAACACACACAGATACACAACAACTCTAAACACTGATTCTCATGAAACATCCAACGACACACAGCAGCAGGTTCACACTGTTTTACACTGGACAAATATTACACAAAAACACTGAGCTGATCAATACTGTCCCAAAAAGTAGGATGTACAGATTAAATGTATGAAAACTGTTCAGAAATAAGTTTCTGTTCAGAAAGACAAACAGAAAACAATTTATACCAATGTTAAAATTCATGTAACATTAGGGGAAATACATTGCTACATAATACATTTTAAAATGTATAATGTAGATCCTTCATTATTCGGAAAACCCTAAAACTGCATATTTCAGGTCAAAATCATTTTACTTTAGAACTGTTTCATTCTTTTTATTTGTCTGTTTGTTGAACTACACTTCATTTAAAGATACACATTCACAATATTTGATTTAACTTATGACCGACGTATATGTGCATAAGAAGTTATTGTAACTTATTATACAACTTATCATAACCAATAATAGAAGTTACTTCCCTTCATTCTGACTTAGTATAAAATAAACCAAACAACAGCTAATATATTGAATATTGATTTTCAATTATCTTTTAATATAGTGAATTATGTGAGGTCGAAGCTTTGTCACAACAGAAATTACGTTTTTCTACCACATGAAAAAATCTAATTGAAACTATTTTACTTAACAATTTTAATTTGTGTTACAGCTTGTGTTGTTCACGTCAGACTGAAATTACTGTCTCCATCATTCGGAGAGAAAATTTTAAAAAAGTCCCAAGAGAAAAAACTAAGTTTAAAGTTGAATTTGAATCATTTGAAACTAAACTCTGACTCAATGTCTCATTATTCTAGTTCACTGCATTTTCATTTTCATTATTTCTTATTTTTCATAAATTTTTGAAGTTTGTTTTTTCTTCATCTTAACACATCGACATTAAAGATGAACATAAGATAACACAACATCAATCTAAGTTCACACATGTGTCTTCTTAACCACAAATAGAAAAACTCAAGGAACATTAATAATATCTTTACTTAATCAATCAGGGTTAGGGTTAGGGTTTGTAAACTTATTTGTATAGCCCATATTCACAAATCACAGTTTGACTCATGGGGCTTTAACAAGGTGGGTCATCCTCTGTTCTAAACCCTCAACAAGAGTAAAACTACTAAAAAAAACGTTTAACAGTGTAAAATAAGGTAGAAACCTCAGAGAGACACATGTGAGGATCCCTTCCCCGGACGGACACAAGTGCAACAGATGGCACGTAACTCATTCAAATTATCATTTATATCTTTACAATCATTTTTCAACTAATCAAAATAATCAATTAACCTTTTTGAATCATAATCTAACAAATTTAAATCATAATTTAGTTCAGTAAATCATATTTAAAACATTCAAATCATTATTTTAATCAGTAAAATAGCAATTTAACTCCTTTTACCTCATTGAAATAATAATGACATCATCATTTAACTCGTGATAACATCACTTAACTAATTGAAAGTATTTCGACTAATTTAAATCATAGTTTTCATCAGTAAAATCATAATTTAACACATTTAATAATAATTTAACTCATATAAATGAGAAAGCACTTGTTGGCTGTTAAGGTGGAATGGTTGTTAAGGTGGTCACCAGGTTCCACTAAAGGCAAAGTGGTCAGAATAAGACAGAAAATCCGAAGAAAAGTGATCCTGTCGTTTTCTACTTCCTGCGAAGACAGTAAACACAAATCTCAGTTATACATTTTGGTTACTCTCTTCATTATCATGTTGTTGCTGTAGTTGTGGTGTAGTTGTTGTCAGTGGGAGATATTTCATCTGGGGGGGACATTTCTTAAGTACAATATCTGAGAGGGACCTATATATATTTATATATACAAATAAACAAGGCTCGTACCAGCATGTGTAATTAATTTAATATTTTAATTAATAATAATAAAAGTATTCCTTTTAAGTCCAGAAGCCTATTAATGCCGAATAGAGAATCAACACACATACAGCCCAATAGAGAGTTAAGGCTGATATATGCTACTCCGTTTTTTATGACACGGACAGAAATGGACAGACGAACGCCCTCTCCGAGCGCCTCAGAGAGATCATTTCCGTAGGCTACGACGTAATTTCCGTACGACGTAATTTCTGGACCTCACACTTACTGCTTCCTTCCCTGTGTCACAGCAAACCCAAACACAACTATGATTCTACGATTAATGTGACGTGTGTGTTAAGCCAGCGGAGTTGTCCGGCTGACGGTGGCTCGTTAGAGCACTGACGGCATGTGTGCACGGTCACATACGGTTATAACGAGCTTTCATAACGCGGCTAGCGGGCTAGGCTAGCGGCCTAGCCACCATGCTAACTGCAGTTGTAAAAGTGCAAAAACCCGCCGTCACGACTTTAATTCCACTTCTATCATGACACTGTTTCTATAATACCGTCAGGTTAGAAGCAAACACTGGGTAGTAGTTAGTGTCGGGAGTCCTGCTGACTGTGTGTGGAAGCTGGGGGGGAAGCTAGCTCCGTGTAGCTTGAAGCTACACGGAGCTTCAAGCTGTGGTATTAGCAACACAGTTCGGAAACAAGACCGGGGAACCGCTGCGCTAAGAAACGATTACATCAGCATGTTGACCTGCTGGGTGTCACTTTATTTTATTTAGTTGCCATCGTAGCTACACTGTGTGTGAGGAAAGTGGGGGGGAGGTAAATAAACAGCGTGGACTTCTTCTGATTACTCGTGAGGTAAGCTTCTCCCAGCTTGTATTCCGTTGCGCCACCTACTGTTCTGGCGGTGAATTGTTTTCAACACGGAGATGTATAAATGAAAAAGTGTCCATCCGATCCATCCGTTCGTCCGTCCGTAACGGATTCGTAGTAGCATATATCAGCCTTTAGGGTTAGGTTGTATATTCTTACTATGGTTGTGATGTGTTGTCGATAACGTTTTCTTATTGTGTTGTTGCTCTGGTTTTGATGTTGTATTGTTACAGTAGTTGTGTTGTTGCAGTGGTTGTGTTGTTCCTGTGGTTGTGTTGCTGTTGTTGTTGCACTGGTTGGCTTGTTGCTGTGCTGAGGCCTGAACTATGAAGCAGGATTTGTGGTTATCAGGTTACCTTCAGGTTTAATTTCAAGTTTTCAGTCCTATGAAGCTTGTAACTTGTTGTTGTAGTAAATCCC
This sequence comes from Limanda limanda, assembly GCF_963576545.1. Classification (NCBI taxonomy): domain Eukaryota; kingdom Metazoa; phylum Chordata; class Actinopteri; order Pleuronectiformes; family Pleuronectidae; genus Limanda; species Limanda limanda. Next base: position 245,069 of record NC_083651.1, read on the forward strand.
CATGGTAACCTACGCTGAACAGCTGACCTGCTCCAGGTTAAGTTGGAGATAAGAGATCAAACAGTATTTAGCGCCGCCCACTGACCAATCACCTCCTTTGAACCATCACATCATGTTCTTAGAGGATCTGTGGAGCTGGTGTGGATCGTTCGAGTCTCTCAGGAGGACCAGGGTCTTCAGAGGAGGACCAGGGTCTTCAGAGACCCACAAGATCCTCTGAGCTCCGCTGAGGAGTTTCTGAAAGATCTAGATTCTCCTCAGAGGATAAACTTGCTGGTCTAGAACAGAACCAAACTGACCCGTAATTTGCTCACAGTACCACAGACAGTCTGCGTCTGCTTTACTTGCTGGTACTGATGTACTGGGAGAACCTCAGATGCTTTAACACTTTGATCCTTTAAGTACCTTCATCCTGTGAAATAATTATTTATTTGGGGGCTGATAGTTCCCAGATTGTGACTCTCTGTGTTGATCCTTTCTGCAGAAAGCCCCCATTAAATTAAACTAAACGTAGATAACTTTGGTGTTTCCAGCCACTTGTATTTCCAGATTTCCATCAACGTTCACCCAGATATCGGAAAGATGTCCTCGGTGACTCACCTGTATCTAACCTGCCGTGGCTCTTATGGGGTTGATGTTGCACTTGTTGTGTTGTAGCTGTGGTTGTGTTGTCGGGGGGGGGGGTGGCGTCGATTCGATGGCGCCCCCCCCCCTTTGATGGTCAGTCTGATGGATGCAGAGGACGACGGCTGCTGATGTCCGGCTCTGATTGGCTTAGCTACAGGGAAAAAGGCCACTGGTGAATCCACTGTTCATCGTTTAGTAAAAGTATATAAACAATCAATAAATAAAAATCTGATTGTCCCGATCCTATTTCTGCTCCTCAGATTTGAATGATGTCCTGTAGCGCACCCCTGAGGACGTACCTGTCAAAAGATCTGACTCAGTCTATTGACATTGGATCATAGCAGCTGTTTCCTCACCTATCTGAGCAGAGTGCCCTCTTCTGGAGACATTCTTAGAGCAGACAGCTTCTTTGATGCGGTCCACTTCCTGTTGGTATCGTTTCCGGTCTCTCACAGCTGACTGCTTGGCGTCCTTCAGGGAAGATTCCAAAGATCTCACTCGCTCTGCTGTGGCCCGCAGGCGTTTCTCCTGCTTGGGCAGCTCACAGCGAAGGTCTGCGTTGTCCCGCACCAGCTGCAGAGCAGAAGTTAAACTTGTTGAAGCTTTGTGACTCAATCTGTATCAGACAGAAGCAGCTGAGTGGGTCGTCCACTACAAGAAAACCGTCAGTTCGATCCCAGTCCTTTAGTGCTGCACATAGATGCACTGAATGAGTGTGTGAATGGTAAAACTGTAAAGACCTTGGAATGGTCATCAAGATAAACAAAAATATCATGAGATATATACATATATATATTATAGAAGGTGTGCATTTATCAAACATAGAACTCCAATCAGAGTTTGTGTTATTTCTGTGTTTGAAGGGAAATTACTGTAGAAATATAGAAATGTATTCAGTTTTCTGTAAAATGTGTTAGATAAATAAAATAAATAAACATAACCATAACTGTCCCTAACCCTAGTTAACCGAAACTAACCCTATAACATAACTAACATTGTCCAGATGTTGAGTCACTCACCTGTTTGTGAACCTTACTCAGCTGCTCCAGGTTATTTTCTAAGAAGACGATCCTCTGTCTCTGAGCCAAACTGCCACCGGCGTCATCGCTATCGTTCTCTAAACTCTGTTCAAAATACAATAAGTAAACATCATCGCCGATGATCACGTTAATCACTGAACATCTGGACGTCTCAGTCACAGAGAAACTAAGTGATGCTTTTATCATTTAAACATCTCCCCACGTCAAAGCCGACGAGGTTAATCACAAAATAAGTCAAATGTTTTAGTTCTAATATAATATCGATATCTGCAGCTAATTAAAACTCCACACTTTTATTGTATTCTACAAAGAGTTGATCAGTAATACCTGAGGCTAATCATAGTCGTAGAGATATATTTTTAGGGTTATGTTAGCTTAGGCTGCCCCTTGTGATAGAGACAGTTGTGTCATTCATCCCTCTTTTGTTAAATTATTTTGTATGAATTTTTTAATGATCCACAAATAATCTCTGAGGGTTTGGGTTCTTCATCATACAACACGTCACACAGCTTCATGTCCTGCTCCAAGTCTTTGAGTGTCAAGTCAGTTAATGACAATTGTTCAAGTAGTTTCCTGAAGTTATTCAGAATTAAATATTTTGCTCATTGTTGGTCTTGATTAAAACAAGTCTTGTATCTGAACTCTTAACAGACACCAGACCATAATGAAGCTCAGTCTCTTAAATGTTGTCAGACATTCTCTCCAAAGCACTTGAGCGAGCTATCTTTAAGCAACTCTCCTATTGTCACCATATCAACCTTTTTGACCCTCACCAGTGTGGTTCAACTCAACTGAGACTGTCCTCCTTATCTCTGAGCAGCTTCACACTGATAGAGCAGCTTCTCTCTGTCCTCTGTCCTCTGTCCTCATCCTTCTAACCCTCTCTGCTGCATTTGACACAGTGAACCACCAGATCCTGATCTCATCCCTTCAGGACCTGGGTGTCTCAGGCTCTGCTCTCTCCCTCCTCTTCCTATCTCAACGACCCCACCTATCGGGGAACTTGGAGAGGATCTGTGTCTGAACCTTGTCCTCTCACTACTGGGGTCCCTCAAGGTTCTGTCCTGGGTCCTCTCCTCTCTGTACACCAACTCTCTCGGCTCCGTCATTCACTCTCATGGCTTTTCCTACCACAGTTACGCTGATGACACACAACTGATCCTGTCTCTTCCCCTCCCTTCACTGGTTACCAGTTGCTGCCCACATCCGCTTCAAGACACTAGTAGTTGCGAGGGACAACTGCCACTCAACAACAACACAACTGTTTGCTGTCCTAGCTCCTAAACAGTGGAACCAGCTCCACAAGGACATCAGGACAGAGTCTACACATCTTCCTCCACAGACTAAAGATGCATCTCTTCCAACTACACCTTGGATAAGAAGATAATGTCTGATAACCATCGTTAACTCTGGTGTTTGTATTTGTTTGTAAATAAAATAAAAATATTCAGTCAAGTTGCACTTACATGTAGCTCTCTGTAGTTTGGCTTTTTTTAAGCAAAAGTACTTACATGATTCTCGTTGTTCTGGGTTTGTTCCTTCATTGTTAATGCACTTATTTGTTAGTGACTTTGGATTGAAGCGTCTGCTAAATGTAATGTAATGTAAATTCTCTGCATAGGTTAGGGTTAACTGACACAGACCCTCTTGATTCAAATATGTAGACTGGTTTTAGTTATTTCATATTTCAGAGATTTTGTGAAGTTTAATCTTTTCTGACTTTTTGTTTAGACCAGTTCTGTTAAATTAACTGAAAACGAGGATAAAAAAATTCTAACAGAACAACTCTGGTTTTCTTACATTCCCGACTCGGCTGCCGACATCCTGGATGAAGATTTTACGAAGGTGATTCAGTGTCTGCAGCTCTTTGGCCTGTTGGATAAAACATAATAACTCAGCTGATCTGTCACTGTGCATTCAGAAGATGAACGTTAAAACTAAATCCATGTACCACTGTTTCCTCCAGACCCTTCAGATCGTCTTTGGCTTGTTCTCTTTTCTCATTCAAGAACCTGAATCACACAGAAACCAAGTTTAAAAACCTGAAGAGAAATTGTGACCACAGGATCTGAAATAAATGAGTCATCTGGCTTATCTAAGATCAAAATAATAGGAGATATATATGTATTCTTCTGCTGAATAGCAGGTGGACCTGATTGTCCAGTTGTTGTTATTGTTATGGTAAATTCCACTGACCAGTGTCTAAGGAAGTGGAAATCCCCTGACAAGGTGTCTCACTGCCGTGACACTGTCTACCTGACAGGATGGAACCCTGATGTTTTTCTTTCAACTGGTTCCGCGGACGGACGGACACAGCAGATAAGACACAGATGATGATCTCATGTCTTTCATGTCTTCTTTTTTTCATATTATGTAACGCCTCTTTGTGTAAGTTCTGGCTTTTGTGAACTTGCGGCCAGTTCCATTTTGAGCATCCGTGCTTGTTGTGTAAACTCTGCAGAGCTTTTTATTATAAAGACTCAAGAGCAACTCCAGTCTGTGAATTTCATTATTATAAATCTCAAGATGAATTTCCATCACAATATGGTGATGAAAAGAGCTCAGACAATGACAATGACAATGAAAAAAGGAAACATTATATGTTAATGTTTTAAACACAAACCCACACATTGATTTTTAGACTACGGCAAGCACAGATGGACAAACTTACAAAAGTTTTTGAAGTTTCTGGTCTTTTTTCTCATCCTCGGTTTTCAGTTTGTCAAAGTCTGATTGAATCTTCCTCATCTCCAGCTGCAGAGCCTGATTCACACTGAAAAACACACATTCACTTTATACTGAACATTTACTCACATTATGTAATTGAATGGAGAGTTTGACCTTAAACCTGGAGACACAAAACTTACACTTCATGACAATCAAGACTATTACAACTTTAATTAAATAAAAGGAAACTAAAACATGGCAACATCTGAGAAAATACAAACTAAAGTTAAACACAAGCAAAAGTTAAAATTAACACTGTACAACAATAATATGATGATAAAATAATACTAATCAGGAAAGGTCAGGTGACTAAAAAGAGATCAATTGTAATGTTTAATAATAAACATAATATCAATAACATACTCTTTGACTTGCTCAGCGTCTCGGTGTTTCTGTTCAATCTCATCTCGGAGTCGACTCTGTTGTTTTTGATGAACTTCTCTGTGGTTCTCCATCTGTTCTTCTAAAGTTGTCTGCAGAACACAGTGCACTTCATTTCCCAACGTTCTCCTTTAACATCCATTTATTTTATTTTGTTTCTTAGATTAAATATTTATGACTTTCATTATGTTTGTATTATGTTTGTTATGTTAGTATTAATAGTAGTAATAATCAATAATGCAGCTTTAATGATTTTACCTTCATCTCAACAGCGTCCTTCAGTCTGCTCATGTGTTCTTTCTCTTTGTCCATCACTGTTACCTCGTGCATTTTATCTGTGCACACACACACACACACACACACACACACACACACAGACAGTCAGTCTGTCATCTTCTCTGAACTGACTTTGATGCTGACAGACAGCTGCTAGCCAATCAGAGAGCAGTGCTACCATGTAACCATGGTGACTTCTGACCTTGAGCCTGGAGCTTGGCGAACTCCTCCATCAGAGCATCCTGACTTTCTTCCAGCTGCCGCTTCTTCTGCTCCACCTTATGAAGGTCGTCTGTCAGAGACGACGACTTCGCCTGGAGCTGAAACAACAGAAACATGACATACCTAAAATGAAAATGTAATAAAGATATTGATGGTATTATAATGACCTTATATAGAATGTAGTGATTGTAAGTTGTTAAATACAGACCCTGAAGATAATTATAACACTATTGGCGCAGACAGGTGCTGAGCTCTTACTGACTGTCAGACAGGAAGAGAAACGTCCTTTCATCTCACCTGTGAGACGAGCAGCTGGAGGCGGCTAAGCTCCGTTTCACTCGCCAACCCCCTGCAGGTGTTTTCCTTCAGGTCGAGCTCCAGCTGTTTGCTGTGGGTCACTAGAGACTTCACCTCAGACTTCATCTTACTGATGTAGAGACGAGCAGTAGTGAACTCGTCCTCCATTGCTCCACTTGTCTCCGTCATCTGAAGAGAGACGAGTTTATTGACGACACGATTAGTTTGACTTTAACAATAGAATAATGAATATACAGTTATAATAATTAGGGAATAATCCTTTGTAATCCTTCGTTTTCAGACATATGGAGTGTTAGCGGTAGAGGACAATGACTGAAATGAGTCTTACAGCTTTGAGGTCGCTTGTTCCGAGGATGCTGCCGATGTCTCCCAGGTCTCTGAGTAGCAGATTGAGGATCTCAGCAGATCTCTTCTTATGATGCGAGCTGAGATCCTGCAGAGATGAGAACTCCCTCTGAACCGTCTCAAGACTCACCTACAAATACCAGAGAAGAAGAATAGCTGATTGCTACAAAACTTTCACAGTTTAGAAGAATAAAGACGACGAACCCTGTTCAGAGTCATAACACATCCCACTTTTACTCAATTCATATTCAAATGTTTTACTTGAGCAGCATCTGGTGGTGGTATCATTTATAACATGCTAGCAGATAGTCAAAAAGGGGTTAACCTCACAGTTTTGTGTGCAAGCTCCTCATTCAGCTGTTTGTTAAGGCGGTTCTTGTCCTCCACCTCCTGACTCTTGTGGTCGTAGTTGACGGCGAGCTCCTCTAAAGCCTGAAGCACCTCCTTCACCTCCTCTTTGGCGGAATCATTATCTCTCTGCAGCCGCGACAGCTCCCCCTGCAGGCGCTCATAGTCCTGACGGCTCAACGCCAACAGCTAGACGAGTGAAGGGATCAATAATGGTTATCAACGGGTGGTTATAAATTATGTTTATCAGTCATAAATTCATGGACATGTGGGACAGTAACACTTACCTCATCCTGATCGATCAGCTGCTGTTTAAGTTTCTCTGACAACTGACTCTGTTGATTGATCTCATCATCCTGAAACAAGAGTCACCATATCAATAACCATTACCTTAACATACTGTTACTCTGACTAACCAATATTCAAACTAAAGAGAATTACCATAACTAACTAAAGTAACCTGAGCAGATTCAGGTGAGACTCACTTTGTCGTCCAGCTGCTTGTAAAGGTCAGTGATGAGCGCCTCATATTGAATCTTCTCCTCTTCAGATAGAGGGTCGCTGGGCGTGGCCAAGCTGTCCATCACCTGTGTGGTGTCGATGCTGCTCTTCCTCTTCCTGTTGCTCAGCTGCTCGTCCACAGGTACACGCTCACCTGGACAGACATTTTACTTCTTTCATCAACCAATCACAAGCTTTAGATTTAGCTGTGCTGCACCATTCATGTCATCCGCTTCACTCTCCACCCCACTGCTCCAATCATGTTACATCTCATTCTCCACTGCTGCATCAGTGAATTTACTATTACTTTTACTAGTTCTAGTAATGTTACTTTTACTGTTACTGTTACTAAAACTAATAATTTTACTGTTACTATAACTATAACAATTGCTGTTACTATTACCTTCATTCGTACTAGTAACAGTATTAGTATTAGTACTTATATGGTACTATTAATAGAACTAGTAGTTTTACTGCTATTACTAATACTATTGCTATGTAGGCTACTATGTGTATTTATGTGTATATATACATATATGCATTTAAGTATTATTATTATATACAATACATATTTAGTAATTTTACTGTTATAAACAATACTAATACTATGTACTATGTAAGATATATATATATATACAGGACAAGATGTTAGAAAATATCTTTTGTACGTTTGAAGGTCTTCTGCACTAATGAAGTTACAAACTACCAGGAGATGTTAGCAGCTGTTAGGGACTGATTTGAGTTCTGCACCTTAGCGTCATCAAGTGTCTTTGGACGGACTTAAGGGTCGGCTGAGGCTAAAGGTAAATCTGACTGGCTAGTGGCTTGTATGGGGGTTGGTGGGGTAGATACCGCCTATCTTTCATAGTACTATGAAAGTCATGTTGCTGCTCAGTAGATTGATGATTTTAAAATGTGAAGGCTGGATTTTTTTGTTCACCTTTTCTCCAGCGTTTCAGCTCATTCTCCAGTTTCTGAATGACAATGTTCAGACTTCTGTTCTTCTCTTTCTCCTTCTCATACTTTTTCTTCCACTCCTCTGCCGTCAGCTCCAGGTTCACAGACACAGTGTTCTTTATGGTTTTTGCTCTGAAACAGAAACGCAGGATGTGGTTCTACCTGGGACATCCTGTGCAAGTCAAGTCGCTGCTCAGCAGAAGAAAACTGTTGATTAATGTATTTTCTGACTTCTGACCTTTTATTCCACATTATTCATCTGAAGACCTATAATTACATTTTTCAACCTTGCAGTTCTATGACTATGACAGCCACCAATCAAATTTAATTATACATCCATATCTGTGCAGACTCATCATTTGTCATGATAAGTTTTAAGTAATTTAATAAGTCATAAATTATCTTGCTTTATTATTATTTCATGAAAGTATTGTATGATTCTTGCATTACAGCAGAAGCATGTTTGTAAGGACACTGTGACCTTTGACCATAATTTAGATTTCAGTCAGGACCATTCTAGTCAAAGAAATCTTTATTTGAATCTGCATAAGTAACATTTGGCGGTTTTGGGACCTCCCCCCCCCCCCCCAGTCCGTCCATTGGACCGTCCCCCACTGATGGACGGTCCAATGGACGGACTGTTGGACAAAATAATGGATGGACTGATGGCTGGACACACATTAAAAGTGATGTGAATGTCTCTACAGATGCTGGTGAGAATCAACTTTGTTCTTAAATTTCTGGAGTTTGTGCTGAGACGATTTTTTGTTTCTCAAGCTCAAGAAAATAAAGTAAAAAGAACGAATGACATCGATAATGTCATCTATGAGCCTAGGACAACTGCAGCTTTGATATAGAATTCATTTGAATATTCTCTTTTACTTTGGCAAGTATTGTATCTCAGGGCTTCCTGTTCAGTACCTCTGTCCAAACATGAGCGTGGACTTGGTCTCGGTCTCGTTGTAAATGGACGGCGAGCAGCAGATGATGATGGTTGTTCGACAGTTTCCTCCCAAAGAGTCCTGAAGAATTCGAGTCATCTTACTGTCTCTGTACGGGACGTGAGTTTTCTACACACCATAAAGACACAAACAAATATCTTCATACATGTTGACAGATCTAATACCTTAGAAAAATAAAATCATCAAATAAATGTATTACTGAGCACAGGAAGTAAAGTTGTGTAACACTAGGAACATGGAGACACGAAGTCACATGTCACTAACCGTCCCTTCACTCAAAGCAGCGATGACGTTCCCCAGGGCCGACAGAGACTTGTTGATGTTCTTTGCTTCGTCCAACACGGCGCCCTCTGCCCCTGTCTTACTCACCTGAACAACAGAAGGACAGACAGGTCAAAAACAAGACAGGTGAGAGAGAGACGAGAGAAGACACGTAAATAGAGATAGACAGGAAACAGACACCTTCTCGCTGCCTGCCAGGTCGACCAGGTAAAGTTTTCCCGACAGTTTCGTCTCCGTCTCCACATTCTCCTGCTTTATGTTGATCTGAAAAATACTGTGACTCCGAGAGCTGTGCTCGTTCATGTCTGCAAGAGGAAACCCACGTTAAATCAGTCATTGTCCTCTGAGGACACACACGTAAACACATTGAAGGAAACCCATTATGCTGGTTTTTGGTTTCATTTGGGGTTTTATTTGAATAGATTCACACGCTTCAAAGTTCAGAATGAACTTTAGTTTCCTTATTCTATAAAATTCTGCAGCATCAGGAGGATTCAGCTCATTGTGGCGTCAGATGCACGATACATGATGTTCAATAGGTGCTCAACTGGATTTAGGTCAGAGGAACATGAGGGTCAGTCGATGGCATCAATCAACAGGAGGAACCCAGGATCTACTGCTTCAGGAGGAACACAGGTTCCACTGCACCAGGAGGAACCCAGGATCTACTGCTTCAGGAGGAACACAGGTTCCACTGCACCAGGAGGAACCCAGGGTCCACTGCACCAGGAGGAACCCAGGGTCTACTGCTTCAGGAGGAACACAGGTTCCACTGCACCAGGAGGAACCCAGGATCTACTGCTTCAGGAGGAACACAGGTTCCACTGCACCAGGAGGAACCCAGGATCTACTGCTTCAGGAGGAACACAGGTTCCACTGCACCAGGAGGAACCCAGGATCTACTGCTTCAGGAGGAACACAGGTTCCACTGCACCAGGAGGAACCCAGGATCTACTGCTTCAGGAGGAACACAGGTTCCACTGCACCAGGAGGAACCCAGGGTCTACTGCACCAGGAGGAACCCAGGATCTACTGCTTCAGGAGGAACACAGGTTCCACTGCACCAGGAGGAACCCAGGATCTACTGCTTCAGGAGGAACACAGGTTCCACTGCACCAGGAGGAACCCAGGATCTACTGCTTCAGGAGGAACACAGGTTCCACTGCACCAGGAGGAACCCAGGATCTACTGCTTCAGGAGGAACACAGGTTCCACTGCACCAGGAGGAACCCAGGATCTACTGCTTCAGGAGGAACACAGGTTCCACTGCACAAGGAGGAACCCAGGATCTACTGCTTCAGGAGGAACACAGGTTCCACTGCACCAGGAGGAACCCAGGGTCTACTGCACCAGGAGGAACCCAGGATCTACTGCTTCAGGAGGAACACAGGTTCCACTGCACCAGGAGGAACCCAGGGTCTACTGCACAAGGAGGAACCCAGGATCTACTGCTTCAGGAGGAACACAGGTTCCACTGCACCAGGAGGAACCCAGGGTCTACTGCACCAGGAGCACCAGGAGGAACACAGGTTCCGCTGCAACAGGAGGAACCCAGGGTGTACTGCACCAGGAGGAACCCAGGGTCTACTGCACCAGGAGGAGCCCAGGTTCCACTGCACCAGGAGGAACCCAGGGTCTACTGCACCAGGTGGAGCCCAGGTTCCACTGCACCAGGAGGAACCCAGGGTCTACTGCACCAGGAGGAGCCCAGGTTCCACTGCACCAGGAGGAACCCAGGGTCTACTGCACCAGGAGGAACACAGGTTCCACTGCACCAGGAGGAACCCAGGGTCTACTGCACCAGGAGGAACCCAGGATCTACTGCTTCAGGAGGAACACAGGTTCCACTGCACCAGGAGGAACCCAGGGTCTACTGCACCAGGAGGAACCCAGGATCTACTGCTTCAGGAGGAACACAGGTTCCACTGCACCAGGAGGAACCCAGGGTTTACTGCACCAGGAGGAACCCAGGATCTACTGCTTCAGGAGGAACACAGGTTCCACTGCACCAGGAGGAACCCAGGGTCTACTGCACCAGGAGGAACCCAGGATCTACTGCACCAGGAGGAACACAGGGTCTACTGCACCAGGAAGAACCCAGGGTCTACTGCACCAGGAGGAACCCAGGGTCTACTGCACCAGGAGCACCAGGAGGAACACAGGTTCCGCTGCAACAGGAGGAACCCAGGGTGTACTGCACCAGGAGGAACCAAGGGTCTACTGCACCAGGAGGAACCCAGGGTCTACTGCACCAGGAGCACCAGGAGGAACACAGGTTCCGCTGCAACAGGAGGAACCCAGGGTGTACTGCACCAGGAGGAGCCCAGGTTCCACTGCACCAGGAGGAACCCAGGGTCTACTGCACCAGGAGGAGCCCAGGTTCCACTGCACCAGGAGGAACCCAGGGTCTACTGCACCAGGAGGAACACAGGTTCCACTGCACCAGGAGGAACCCAGGGTCTACTGCACCAGGAGCACCAGGAGGAACCCAGGGGCCAACTGCACCAGGAGCACCAGGAGGAACCCAGGGTCTATTACACCAGGAGCACCAGGAAGAACCCACGGGCCAACTGCACCAGGAGCACCAGGAGGAGCCCAGGGTCTACTGCACCAGGAGGAGCCCAGGGGGCAACTGCACCAGGAGGAGCCCAGGGTCTACTGCACCAGGAGGAGCCCAGGGTCTACTGCACCAGGAGGAACCCAGGGTCTACTGCACCAGGAGCACCAGGAGGAACCCAGGGTCTACTGCACCAGGAGGAACCCAGGGTCTACTGCACCAGGAGAACCAGGAGGAGCCCAGGGTCTACTGCACCAGGAGCACCAGGAGGAGCCCAGGGTCTACTGCACCAGGAGGAACCCAGGGTCTACTCCACCAGGAGGAGCACATGGTCCATTGCACCAGGATGAACATAGTGTCTACTGCACCAGGAGGAACCCAGGGTCTACTGCACCAGGAGAACCAGGAGAAGCCCAGGGTCTACTGCACCAGGAGCACCAGGAGGAGCACAGGGTCTACTGCACCAGGAGCACCAGGAGGAGCCCAGGGTCTACTGCACCAGGAGGAGCCCAGGGGGCAACTGCACCAGGAGCACCAGGAGGAGCCCAGGGTCTACTGCACCAGGAGGAGCCCAGGGTCTACTGCACCAGGAGGAACCCAGGGTATACTGCACCAGGAGGAACCCAGGGTCTACTGCACCAGGAGGAACCCAGGGTCTACTGCACCAGGAGAACCAGGAGGAGCCCAGGGTCTACTGCACCAGGAGAACCAGGAGAAGCCCAGGGTCTACTGCACCAGGAGCACCAGGAGGAGCCCAGGGTCTACTGCACCAGGAGGAACCCAGGGTCTACTGCACCAGGAGGAACCCAGGGTCTACTGCACCAGGAGGAGCACATGGTCCATTGCACCAGGAGGAACATAGTGTCTACTGCACCAGGAGGAACCCAGGGTCTACTGCACCAGGAGGAACCCAGGGTCTACTGCACCAGGAAGAGCACATGGTCCATTGCACCAGGAGGAACATAGTGTCTACTCCACCAGGAGGAACACAGGTTCCACTGCAACAGGAGGAACCCAGGGGCCAACTGCATCGAGAGGAACCTAGGGTCTACTGCACCAGGAGCACCAGGAGGAACCCAGGGTCTACTGCATCAAGAGGAACCTAGGGTCTACTGCACCAGGAGCACCAGGAGGAACCCAGGGTCTACTGCACCAGGAGCACCAGGAGGAGCCCAGGGGCCTCTGCACCAGCATAAAATCTGACAATCGACCTGAGGATTTCATCCTGGTACCTAACAGGAGTCAGGGAGCCGTTGGCTGTAACATGAAGGTCTGTGTGACCCTCTCAGGATCTGCCTCCTCAGACCATCACTGACCCTCCACCAAACTGTTCATAGATGATGTTACAGTAGCCTCACATTCACCACATCTTCTCCAGCCTCTTTCACACCTGTCACATGAGCTCAGTGTGAACCAGCTCACATCTGTGAAGAGAACAAGGCTCCAGTGGTGAACCTGCTGGTCCTGGTGTTATCTGGTGAATAGAGCTGTGAGCTCAGGGCCCACTAGAGGACGTCGGCCCTCATGTCTCCTCATGGAGTCGGTTTCGGACAGTTTGGTTAGACTCACACCAGTAGCCGGATGGAGGTCATTTTGTAGAGCAGTGCTCCTCCTGTACCTCCACAAAGGAGCAAATACTGGTCATGCTGGTGATTTGATGCTCTTCTACTGTCCAGCTCTCCTGGTGTCTCCTTGTGTCTCCTCATGTTCCTCCTCACACAAAGGAGCAGAACCCAGAACTAGGAGGAGTCAGGAAGGAGGAGCAGGAAGCAGCTGCCTGTGGACACCACGTTAAGAACATGTACTGTTTGGAGCTCCTCCTGCTTCTGCCTCCATTTCACCTGTTGTTACTTTGATTTGCACCAAAGCAGAAACTGGTTCTTCTGATGGACACGTTGATCTCTGAAGTTTAACTTTACACTGTGAACATTAAGGTTCCCTCACTTAACTGAGCTGTGTATATATGATTTGGTCATATACAAATAAAATTGAATTGAATTGAAAAGTAGTTGTAGTAGTGCTTTCAGTAGTAGTAGTGGTTG
>NC_083651.1:263653-306153 GCF_963576545.1 Limanda limanda
ACCTTATTTCCATTTATAAGTCCACCAAAGAAAATCGGGGAACAGCTAATTTTTCCATTTTCTTTTTTGAGAAACAGTTTGTTTCCTGATTTCAACATGAAAAGCTGCTGCTCACTTGTGCACGGACCCGAGAATCAGCCTCGATGGTGTGAGTGGATCGACTTGAGCCGAATTCAAGCTGAACGCCAGGATGAGTTTGGGTGCTTTGATGGAAAAAAAGCTTTGTCTTTATTTCTTATGTTTTCTTAACTGATAATGAAAATAATAACAATTATAATAATTCTTGATATTCAACTCATTTAGAACAGATCAAAGTTTGGTGGAAGATTATCCTTCTACAATCAGCTCATATCGTGCACGTGAATGATAATGATTCCCCAAAGTCTCACAAAGACAGCATCACTGTTTCCTTCTAGTATGTGTGTGTGTGTCATTATCGTTAAAAGCTTCATCCGTCTGTTTGTGTTTGTCTGACGACGTCTGAAGAATAAACAAGTAAGACATCAGATCACGCTCGTCTCTGACCTCACCAACAGTTCATGGTAAAAAACTTGGTTCAGCGGAAGATTCGCTTTTATTTTACGAGATGCATATTTTTATTTGAATGAGTGTCAGTGATTTAAAGGCCAAGGAGCCACATGAAAAAATATAAACAAACATTGCTTCAATCTGTGAAAACAAATCAATGTCTCATCTTAAAAAAAAACTTTTAAAAAAGAAACAAGAAATGTGAGAAATAAATAACCAATCAGAGCGAAGATACAGACTCATCATGGACCAATCAGAGGGAAGATACAGGACTTTTTTTGGACCAATCAGAAATGATTCTGGAGTCACATGAGAAAGTAAATTGAAACAAACTATTTTACATGAGACAATTTACAAACTGTACAACAGTTACATCAATAACAATAATTATAATATAAACAGTAAAATGTTCTGATTGGACTCAGAGACGATGATGTCATCATCTTGTAGAGGTCACTGCAGGTCACATTCACTGGTCAGACACAGGGTGCAGCTGGGGCTGATGGGATATGATGTCATGTGACCTCCATGGGCAGCGTCGTCTCCGACAAACCGTTCAGACGTCTCTCCGATTCGGTGGAGTCTCTGAGGATTATTAGTTTTTATAACAGGTATAAGTTGTTTATCGTCACCCTTTGTGTGTGTGTGTGTGTGTGTGTGTGTGTGTGTGTGTGTGTGTGTGTGTGTTTACCTGCCAGTGGACACTTTGGGAACTCTGTCCAGGCTGGCGGCGACTGTGGCGAGTTTTAAGGCGGAGGGTCGAGCAGTGTGTGGGGGGGCAGGAGAGACAACCTGGCTCCTCGGGTTGGGAAGGGACTGATGGGAGGAGGAGGAGGAGGAAGAGGAAGAGGAGGAAGAAGAAGAAAATGACCCTCGGGCTGACAGCCCCGACCGGCTGAGAGACGAGGAGGAAGAGTACGGAGGCCTGGAAGGACCTGAAACAATAAATACATATTTGTCAACATGTTTCTGTGTCAAAATTTAAATACATTTTTATAATTATATCTGAAAGTCACTTGTTCATCAAGGGCTCGGGTCCTGATTATTCTCTCAGGATGATTTATCTCAGATGGATCTGAGTGATGTCTCCGCTCTCACAGCAGGGGGCGCTCACCTAAAGGATGCACTCCATTCACAACGGTCCTGAAGGGTTTGATCTCAGTGCTGATGTGAGGAGGCGGAGCACTGATCACTGCTGACGCTGCAAAATGAGCGCTGGCAGAATCCAGAGTCTTTGAACTGGAGTCACATGATCGAGTCGCCTGGAAACCAGAGACAAAAACAAATCAAACACCAGCTGGAAATCAGATGAAAAGGTCCAAGCCATTGATTATGAGGCTAATGACAACATATTATGAAGCTAAATGCTAACAATGATAAATGATGAGGCTAACCCTGGTTTGTTTTGAAGCTAATGCTAACCCTGAGTCACCTGTGTTGTGTTGTGTGCAGTGTGTCTGTTTGAAGAAGTGTTGTTTTGTTCCAGCTGTTGTTTCTGCATCTGGACCAGCTGCTGTTGATGACTGTGGTACTGCTCCTCTGTAATGCCCCCTGCTGGTGCACAGAGAAACAACATGTTAACATCTTAATGTAGAATCTAAAATGCAGACAGCGACATTATGACACTGATTCCAGATGAACAAAGTTTCTAACGTCAGTTTTAAACTATGAAGCGTTGAACATGTGATCATTACCTACGTCAAATCAGTTGGTTGGTTAAATAGTTTGCAGGATTATGCAATAACACGGATGTTGTTTTGTGTGTCAGGGAAGAATCCACAGAGTTTGTGTGTCGTTCTTAAACATTGTGAGATAAAAGGTTTTTAATCAGACTGATATTTATAAGTGTATGATTTGATCCAAATTAAAATCTGGATCTTGTCAATGTCGATGTGTTTTCAGGAGGACACTGATGGTGGAGTGATGAACTCTGGGAAACGATGTTCTAGTGGATCATGTGATCGATGATGAAAACATGATGAATACATGAAGCTCCAGTGAACTTGTGTGTTAGGAGATGAACTGAGACCTGATCCACGGGCAGACGTCAGGCGACAGGCCAGTCGGTTGTGGTCCAGCGTGACTCCTTCTCTCTGGTCGGGACAGGGTCTGGGTCTGAAGCAGAACCGCCGCAGGTTCTGAATGTTGTTTAGGACTTCAGTCAGCGAGGGGGGGGCAGTTCCTATGCTCAGGGGAGGTTTCCGGTCCAGTGGTACTAGGTCTCTGTGGAGACTCGTTCTGGAGTCCAGCTGTTTCAGGACCGGGGCTAAAAGTGACGAGGCTCGGTCCAGAACCATCCTGGTCACAATGGATGAAGATAAGAGTCAACAGTGTAACCAGCTGTAGGTGGCGCCAGAGAACAGGTCTGTTATTTATCAATAATCAAATCTTAAATATATCTTTGAAGGACGATAAATCAAAATATCAAAAATATTATGAAAACGATTAATATCCAGACTTTTAGAATAAATCTAATAAATTAAGTTGATATTTTGTCTTCAGGTGTTTTCATCTGGTTCATACTTAACTACATTTTCAGACGTAATGTGACAGATTTCAACTAAAATTAATAAATATAGATATTGGAAACTCAAACTGAATTTCAGGGGTCAACAAATACAGAAAAGGTGGAGGTGACGTGTCAGCAGTTTATTGGGGGATCAGTATTTACCTGCCCCCTCGTCCAATCCTGCGACGGCCCAGTCCCGTCCAATGAGGAGGCAGCGACAGCTCCGTCAGGGAGTGACACACACACAGAGGGAGGAGCTCAGGATGATCGTCTCCACCCGTCTGCTCCGGATGAGGCTTCGGAAACAAACACAGGACACAATTCAATCAGGGGACAAAGGTCCATTTGTAAACATCATTTACAAACATTAAAAAACATCAGGAGTAAAATTAAAGAGAAGAAACTCACAAGGAGGTATTGACATCCTGCTTTTCTCCTGAAGACAAAAAGTCCATCAGGATTATTCTCTTCATCAGGCGAGGACGGAGGCGACTGAGGAGAACAATCAGATTTAATATCACAGATCTGACAACTGGACTGAGATGGAACATTTAGAAAGACGTGACACTGACCAGTGGAGGCGGTGGCCCGTCGTCTTCTCCTGAGCTGTGGAAGTCGTACTGTTTGATGTCGGCCTGGTTGACAGTGTAGGGACCGGGAGGTCGAGCGAGACGTCTCTGCGGAGGACAGAATCTGTCTCGTCTGACGTTCTTCTTCTTTGGTCTGAGCAGGTCGATGGGAAACTCTTCTCTGACAGACTCCTGCTTCTTCTGCACCTGAAACACCAACAGAGGAACTCATCTCTTCAGCTGTTAAATGTGTTAATATGACAATGACTGACACACGTGGTGTAGGGTCACATGTCTGCAGACTCACTACCTTGATCTTGGCCTCAGTTTTGTGTCTGTTCCCATTAGTCAGAGTCACTGGAGTGCTGTACACTGGTTTCTCCACCAGAGGGAGTGAAATCTCTCGGAGGATGTCTCCATTGAAGTCTCCCATCTGATACCTGAACACAGCAAACACCCCCATCACCCGATGTCCCGATACCCAACATGCAGCAGACAGGACCGGTACAAGGACCGGTACCAGGACCGGTACCAGGACCGGTACCAGGACCGGTACCAGGACCGGTACCAGGACCGGTACCAGGACCGGTACCAGGACCGGTACCAGGACCGATACCAGGACCGGCAGGTCAACACGTGGCCTCGCTGTCTCCTTTTCAATGTGTTTAAATATGTGTCTCATAAACTCCAGAGCAGGGCGGCTGTATTATGGCAAAACCAAAACCACGATTATATTACACGACTACTCATTGACTTTGAAACATCAGGAACTTATTTAGTTAGCCCGTAACCATGTGAACAGATTAGAGTGAGCAGCGCGGTTCAGCACGACTCAACCTGATGACTTATATTTATGCTCCTGGACAAACTGCAGTGAGAGGAACTTCCTGTTGCTCTTCACTAACAGACCATCACATGTATCTAGTTATTAATCGTGATGTGGGATCAGTCACTTTAACCCTGATGTCCTGGCTCTAGAGAATCAAACAAACACAAAGTAAACCTCAGTCCTGTGTCCTAGTCATTTCTGATTAGTGTTGTTGTTTATTGTTTTGGTTCTGGTGACATCACTCATCAGCGTCTGACAGGCGTCATGTAACTGGTACCAGTGACCTCCACTGTGTTTCGTTTGTCACACTTATGTTAAACTTTGACACGATTTTGAAACAGGCAGTGATGTACGGACGTGAAGCCGTCCTCACCTCCTCTCCATCACCTCCAGGGTGAGGTGCAGCAGCTCCCTCTTGGACTTCTCTCTCCTCTTGATCATCTCCAGGATGGACACGGTGCGACTGAACTCTCTCCTCAGTCTCAGCATCTTCTCGTACGACGCCTCATCATTCTTACGATTCTAAGGAAACAACAAAAATTGTGTCAGAAACCTTTTCAAATACAATCTGAAGATGTGTGGTGTGGACTCACCTTCCTGGTCTGCATCTTCTCGGTCCTGCGTCTGAAGGCCACGTAGGCGTCGTGGTTGGTGGACCCGTCTCGTTTCTCCTGTTTGATGTGAGGAGTCAGTGCGGGACCCAGACAGCTCCTCCTCTTCCTCAGCCAGTAGTCGTACACAGACTTCAGCAGGTAGTCGTCCTCGTTCAGCAGCAGCTTGGCCTCCGACAGAGACACCAGCTGGAACCAGAACCACATCAGAGAATCAACCTGGGACGTCTTCAACATCAGTTACATTCCATTCGTCTCATAGATGTTAACAACATCCTGTTCTTCACTCAACGAGTCAAACTCCACACTCACACACACAGAGTAACACAACAGCATCACACACACACTCATACGTCTATGGGAAGCACTTTTTCCATCCGGGGTTTATTATCCTGCCCAAAGACACTTCGGCATGCAGTCGGGGAAAAGGCATCGAACCG
Organism: Limanda limanda; assembly: GCF_963576545.1. Lineage (NCBI taxonomy): Eukaryota > Metazoa > Chordata > Actinopteri > Pleuronectiformes > Pleuronectidae > Limanda > Limanda limanda. The sequence goes on from NC_083651.1 coordinate 269,140, forward strand.
TCGACCTTCCGGTTGGAGGACGACCGCTCTCCCCCCAAGCCGGTAACACAACTGTCAGCTGCTCTGGACAACTTCTGGAACTTTTCCTGCAGCCTCTTGAAAAACGTTCTACGAAGCTGGTTTAGAGCTTGGGCCTAAAGGGGGCGTGTCCTGCAGCACAAACCTTTGGATTGTGTGTCACACACACAGAGTAACACAACAGCATCATACACACAGAGTAGCACAACAGCATCATACACACAGAGTAACACAACAGCATTATACACACAGAGTAACACAACAGCATCATACACACAGAGTAACACAACAGCATTATACACACAGAATAACACAACAGCATCATACACAAAGAGTAACACAACAGCATCATACACACAGAGTAACACAACAGCATCATACACACAGAGTAACACAACAGCATCATACACACAGAGTAACACAACAGCATCATACACACAGAGTAACACAACAGCATCATACACACAGAGTAGCACAACAGCATCATACACACAGAGTAACACAACAGCATCATACACACAGAGTAGCACAACAGCATCATACACACAGAGTAACACAACAGCATCATACACACAGAGTAGCACAACAGCATCATACACACAGAGTAACACAACAGCATCATACACACAGAGTAACACAACAGCATCATACACACAGAGTAGCACAACAGCATCACACACACAGAGTAACACAACAGCATCATACACACACAGACTAACAAATAACAGTACAACACACAGAATGTGTAAATCCACCATCAGTGAGTTATGAGCCATTAACTGAACATATTAACTGTTTTAACTTATTAACGGACGTGTCAATCATATTACAAATTAAGATTCTAAAGTACATGTGACAAGTCACGTCTCTCATGAATATGCTCAGTAACGAGTTTTATTAACTGTTTGTCGTAGTTTTTAGTTAAACTTTCCTCAATTTTTACATTTCATATCATTTAGCTGACACGTTTATCCAAAGCGACTCACAATAAAGTCTATATAATAATAATACTAATGTAACATTGAGTCACTGAACAGGGGCTAGGGTTGTTAAGCCCGAGTTACTGTCACGGGCCCCTGGTGAGTGTGTGTGTGTCTATGTGTGTTACCTGGAGACTACTGGCCTTCTCCAGTCGGTCCACCATAGTTTCAAACTGCAGAGGTCTGATCTCCATCTTTCTGTTCAGTCTGTTCATCAGCGTCTCGTCTTCAGAGTCCAGGTCATAGTCAGGTTCCTCCAGGTCCAGAGACAGAGCTGGAACGCACACACAGCGATACATAAATACACTGTTACGACCCCCCCCACTGACCTGCACTCACAATAAACACACACACTAACCAGGACACATGGGCTTCAGGATCTGTGTTTGCTTTAGGACAAACCTATTTAAACAAACTGAAAAAAAGTCCAACATTTTGCACAGGCGCTGTTCACACACAACACGGACTCAAGATCCGGACTCAAGATCCGGACTCAAGATCCGGACTCATGATCCGGACTCAAGATCCGGACTCATGATCCGGACTCAAGATCCGGACTCAAGATCCGGACTCAAGATCCGGACTCAAGATCCGGACTCAAGATCCGGACTTGTGTAACCGGACTTGTGTCCCGGACTCATGATCTGTCGAGGAGACATCCACATCCGCAGGCGTTATATAAAATAATCATTCATATCATTCACATATTATACATCGAGCTAAAAGTTTGAAATAATCGTAATATTGATTTGAAGGTATACCGCCCAGCCCCAATACACACTGTGCTACACCCACAATCCTGACTACACACAGACTGTTACTACACACACACAGACACGTGGTTCTTACGCTGGATGTGGATCAGCTGTTTGGGAACTTTGACGTCTCCTCGATACAGTCGATCATAGTACGTGTTGTTACTTTCAGCTTCAGGAACAGGAATCACCATGTTCTCCTTCTTCTCCCTGAACACCTGCTGAGCAGAGATCGCCCTCTGGAGGTGGTGCTCCTGAAACACAGGCAACAGGTCATGTGACTACACGGATCTTCTTCTCTTGGTTGACTGGTGGATCTGAAACTACGCTAAGGTTCGAACCTCAGAGAGGTGGAGCTGCTGGTTCGCGTGAAATCACTTTTACAGGTTTTTGTTTAACATCAAATGTTCACAGAGTTTGTTGCTTCGAAAGTACGAGGGACAAAAGATGACATAAGTAGAAATAAATGAATAAATAAATGCAGGAATCAATAATTCAATGAACAGACATATTGGTGATGAAAAGGCTATTTATGTATCTGTATGCTAATAAGGTAGGTGGTCCTAACATCAGCTGGGCCAACAGACAGAAGCAAACGATTCTCATTCAATCTGACACAAGCCAGGGACATGTGTTTGGACTCAGCAGCTTCTGGTCCTGACACAATAAATTAGAATGATAAGATTAGAATGGTCAGAATTTTGTGCAACTTCTCCGTTCTCTGTAGAACATCATGGGTCACGTGATCAGAGAGTGACAGACACAGTCAGACAAAGCCACTGACAAGCAGTGCATTCAACATTTATGAGGAGCAAAGCTTCTTTTGGGGCAAAGCTTCTTTTGGGGCAAAGCTTCTTTTGGGGCAAAGCTTCTTTTGGGGAAGCAAAGATGCTTCGGCAAGTTCTGGGACTCGAGCTGCTGAGCTTCTGTTTGGAGGAGAACCGCTCCGCCCCCTCAGCCGTGGCTCCGCCCCCTCAGCCACGGCCAGTAACCTTACTAACTAACTAACTCTAACACTAACTAACCAACCCTAACACTAACTAACCAACCCTAACACTAACTAACCAACCCTAACTAACTAACACTTACTAACCAACCCTAACGAGTCATCCACCTGATTCAACTCAGTTCAGCTGCAAAGCTTCACTGGGTCAGTCACAGACCTGATCCACCACTTGAAGAGAGCCAGCACTGACACACTACTGACACATTGGATACACTACTGACACATCACCACAGACACACTGGATACACTACTGACACATTGGATACACTACTGACACATTTGATACACTACTGACACATCACCACAGACACACTAGATACACTACTGACACACTGGATACACAACTGACAGACTACTGACACACCACAGACACACTAGATACACTACTGACACATCACCACAGACACACTACTGACACTACTGACACATTGGATACACTACTGATACATTGGATACACTACTGACACACCACAGACACACTGGATACACAACTGACAGACTACTGACACACCACAGACACACTAGATACACTACTGACACACTGGATACATTACTGACACATTGGATACACTACTGACACATCACCACAGACACACTACTGACACTACTGAATCATTGGATACACTACTGATACATTGGATACACTACTGACACACCACAGACACACTGGATACACAACTGACAGACTACTGACACACCACAGACACACTAGATACACTACTGACACTGTTGTAATCTGGATACATTGTCTCAAGTATTTCTGTAAACAGACAGAAGCTAATGTAGCTGCGTCGCCCGTTGCCATAGGAGTTACGTGAAAACATTGACGTCATCTCCGCACAAGGCGGCCTGGTCTGATTGGCGCTACGCTAATATCTTACATTGTACGTACAGCCTACGTAAGCAGCGTACATAAATGTGTGCGGCCCACTGTACGTACGCAGCGTACGGACAGAAGTGTGCGTACACAGGTCGTGAATGGCGCCATGGCACGGCGCTAAGTGCTAATGCTAACGGACCGGGAGGATAAAGACGTCTCACCAGCTCCTCCTCCTTCTCCATGCCGGTGGGCATCTGCGGCACCGCCCGGTTGATGGACACGCAGTCGCTGAGGTCCGGGAGGTCCCGGTGCCGGTAGACCGGGAGCGGCCGGACGGCGTCCAGCGCCCGCGCCCGGAACGACAGTTTACTCATGTTAGCGCCAAATCCGCGACGATCCCGAGAGAGTTCCCGCCACTAGCCCTAGCCCTAGCCCGGGATCTAACCCGGGATCTAACCCTAACCCGGCGTGAGACGCGAGTCCGCTGCGGGACGGCTCCTCCAGGTCCGGGCTCCGGTCACCGGGGCGTCAGCGGGACATGGAGGCCGGGTCTCCGGGCTGCTCCGCTCCCTGAGCCGGGGACAACATGGCGGACATGTCCACAGCAGCGCTGAGCTCCCAGCAGCCACCGCGGCACAAAACAACAACACGCGAGAAGTGCAGCTGCGCGCGCACTCTGTCAAGACACGGAACCAAATAAAGTTTTAAAACGTGTATTCAAACTTATATATGTGTGTGTGAGATGAATTTTAATTAAACATTCTCCACAAAAAATTACACAGCTGTTACCATGGTGATATCACCATCATTAAAATGGAAACAGAGAATGTTTTTAAATGATCAAGTAATTCTTAGTTAATTAGTCACTAATCAGTTACTAATCAATTAATCACGTATCAATTATTTACTACAGCTCTCATTTTACCATAAAACTTGAGCTGTAAATGAATCAATGGATTATTCATCTTATCTAATAATCTGAATTAGTCTCCTCTGTCCAATCACCTAACTTTCACATGACAAACTCAAATAAACAGGACAAAGAAAAGCTGAAGGTCACATTTCAGTGTGTGTGTTGTGATGTCATGAGTAGTGCGCACCAACAAGGACAAACACACACAAACGAAATAAGAGTTTAGAACTTTCTACATAAATTACTGAAACAGATACACCAACTGTTTTTCATCTGTACGATTGTCATTGTATAAAATAAACATGTTAACAACATATTTACAACAATATTGACATTATAAAGGAGTTTTTGATTAGTGTCAATAAAAACAGACTCATGCTAAAATCCGTGGCACGTCCTGTCAGAGGTAAAAAAAGGAAAGAGGGCGGGGCTTATATCACAGTTCAGAGGAAACCGGTGTGAACGGATCCAGGAGCACGCCGGAGTCAGGTCAGCTGACCGCTCCTGAGAGGTCCTGACCTTCTCCCTGAGACGTTTAGCAAACGCTTGGATTTTGTTGTTGCCGTGACGACAGAGTTTTCACTTCACTTGTGTTCGATGCCATTTGTAGAAGTCGAGGTTCTGATCCGTTCAGCATCCAGAGGAAAACAAATGAGCAGACTACGTTCTTCATTTTAACATTCAGTCAGCTGATCTGTGATGTCACACAACACTAAAATAAATGTAGGATAAAATCATGTCATTTTCAGTATGTAGAAATAAACTTTTTTAAAAAAAAATTTCTTTGGATTTAAATCAGCTGATGATCTAACGAGAGTTGCTTCTTCTGTATAATAAAAACAATTATCTGTATATATATGTAATAACAATCTATATATACATGTATATCATAATAATCATTTTTATATCATAATAATAATACTCTGTGTACAGGTATAAAGCAATTTGTATGTTTGTATATCATAATATATTCTGAAGACTTCATACAGCCACTGTTGTTTTTTGTACGTTCAAATGTTATTGATTAAAGAGTGCGTGTTGAAGTGAGATGTTTGGGTTTTTGCCCTGGTATCAAATATGGCATTGAGAATCGTATCATGGTATGTGTATTGACTAATACATATTTTGTATTGTGACATCCCTAAAACTGTATGTACATGTATATAATAATAATAAACATATTTCTCAAAATAAACCTAATCTGTAAATGTAAGTATATATACACACACATACACAAAAAACAGTGAAACAGACATTCAGAAGACATTTGTTGTTGACATCATCATCACATTAGACAAACTTAAGTCGCCCTTTTATTTTGAAATAATAGTGTTTGGATTGTCTATAAAAGGTCACAGGAAGTGATGACAGAGAGACTCTCCACCATGTTGTTCTCCAGGTTCAAGAGCTGCTCATCAGTCTGACACTCACCTGCAGCCAGAGGTCACCTGAGCGTCCAACAAATCCACTGAGCACCTAGACGTCACCTGAGCACCTGGAGGTCACCTGAGCACCCGGAGGTCACCTGAGCACCCGGAGGTCACCTGAGCACCCGGAGGTCACCTGAGCACCCGGAGGTCACCTGAGCACCTGGAGGTCACCTGAGCAGGAGTCCCTGCTCCATCCTGATAGGCCCTATGTCTCGTCATAGGCTTGACTCTTTTGGCAAGTAGTCCACGTTGGTAACCATGGTGACAACCGTGACAATGTCCTCGGGCACGGTGACATTGGTCTGTCGTTGCATCTGTACGATTCGCTCCTCCACGCAGCCGGCCGACAGTCGCGCCTCAGCCTCCAGGTCCCAGCATTCCTCGATGGTCTCACACAACAACACCAGACCCTGCAGGACAAGAACAACAAAATCTGTCAACTCAACACAACATCTCTCAACAGCACAATAGCTTTCAAAACCACAACACAACAACAATACAACATGGGCCTGTACTGTGAAGTGGGGTTCGGGTTAAGGGTTCGGTTTATCAGGGGAAGTTCAGGGGTTACCTTGGGACTTCGGGAGTAACTTTGTGGTTAACCGATACTACGAAAGGAGGTTAGGTCTAACCCGCGGTACGTTGCCTTGTAGGGTTAGGTACCGAGCGAAATACGTCGGTACTACAGAGTCACGTGAACTCAATCAGTGCCCAGCCATGCACAGCCTCACAAGGTCCACCGACCCTGATCAATGGGTCTTTTTCAAGTCATGTTGGGATGGACAAAAGTAGTAAGTTGTTTTCTGTATTTAGCAGCTCTGTCAGTAATCAGTAAATAAAATGTTTTCTGAGTTTACACATGTGTCTGATCACATGTGTGAATGTGTCAGTGCAACATACGAGCGGAATTATGAATGAAGAAAAGTATCAATCATCATGTGATCATCAGTGTTTATATTGTGGCGTCATTTCAAACAAATTCACATTTAAACTGGAGAGAGCGAGAGAGACTCACAGCATGGTTCTTCCAGCACTCTCTGAGCGTCGGCCTCAGCTTATTGTGGACGACAACATCCTGCATGTCTTCCAGAGTTGGATGTTGACCCACCTCCTCCTCAAACGGCAGCATGTACTCATTCACCGGACCTGGACCAGAGACAGGGGGGGGCAGCAGAGTTCAGAACACAAGGAAAACAGGGGCCTTTACTACAAAGCAAGGTCAATGCGGCTAGGTTCCAATCCTGGTGAACTCTACTAAGTCTAGCTTATTGAAGTGAGGGATCTATTATCTATGAGTCTGGCTTGCATCACTTCTTGCTCAGTCACCATGGTAACGTACCTTCACAGCCTGCACGGTATCAGTATAATGCTCCAGCTTTGTTTAGCTGTGTCTCAAAGAAAGTCAGAAACGAGTTGTTCCATCCAAAGTTTTTGTTTTACGTTCTGATCAGAATAATATAAAATAATTTTAAAAGTTTGAACACAGTTTCTGTCACAATCTGTGAGTCAAAGTTTAGTAGAACTGTTTCTTAGTTACTACTTTCAAGCCGTGAACCAAACACATGAAATCATCACCATGACAACGAAGACTGTTTGGATTTATCCTAACATCTCTATAACTTATGTTTCTCAAACTTCAGTTTAATTTTGAGTTTCTTGTTCTTTGATACCGAGGAGAAGAGGCCTTTTATAAATGGAACTGACAAACGTGTTAAAGTAGCTGATGACGTTTCTGGTAATAAAAATATAAACCTAATCACTTCATTTATTACTGAAGTGATTCCGTTCTGCAGTAATAAGTTATATTTAAAGACATGTGTAAAACTTGACTGATTTTGGTGTGAACGCTTTCTTCCTGTGGTTCTGTAGCTGCAGATAAAGTCAAACTGGCTTCATCTTCCTACAAACACAACTGTAGATTTTAAATCATGAATCACTTCAGCATGTTGTGACTCTGCAGGAAAACAGAGTCTCACTGAGATATAAAGGATGAGTGTTAGTGAGGATCATCACAGACTCAAACCTGTGGAGTTAAACAAGTCAAGGGTTAGGGGTTAGACCTAACCTATCTTCGTAGTACTGGTTAACCACAACCCTCGGTCCAGGGATGCCCCATGACTTGTAATTTACAACATGTTTTAAGCTTAAAAGTTTGCAACCTGAAGTTGCGATGCTAGAGGAAGAAGCGATGCTGACGCCCGGTTTACACCGGACGCCGAAGCGTCAGTGTGTGGGTGCAAGGTGAACCTGGCTCCAGAGCCTACATCCAGGACATTGTGAAACCTTACACTCCAGCCTGGCCAATCAGCTGCCCCCGCTGCCACTCAACAAAATCACAACTGTCTCCTGCCCTGGCTCCTAAACAGTGGAACCAGCTCCCCATTGACATCTGGACTGCAGAAAGTCTACACATCTTCCACCGCAGACTGAAGACACATCTCTTCAGGCCACACCTTGGTTAAGAAGATGGTCGAAATCAAGTTGCACTTATATGTTGCACTTACTTATAGCACTTTGTAGTTTGGCTTTTTGGAAGAAAATTGTGCTTTCTTGATTGTTGTTCTGCGTTTTTACCCTCACGGTTGATGCACTTATTGTGAGTCGCTTTGGATAAAAGAGTCAGAAAAATGAAATGTAACGTAATGTAAATGATAAGCAAGTAACCTGCTCCGGAGCAGGTTAGCTGTTCAGCAGAAGTTACCTAATGATTTACTGCGATAAGAAGGGAATTACACCTGAAGTTACCGATACCAACACATCCTGCTCCATAGTACAGGCGCCTGGATCTGAGAGGTTCTCCAGCAGCCTGTGTGTGAGTGTTGAGTGTTACCGTCAGCAGCCTTGCAGCGAGCAGCGAGCTCCCACAGCACCAGGCCCACAGCATACATGTCGATCCTGAGGAAGGCATCTCTCTGGAAGTTGATCGCCCCCTCCAGGACCTCAGGGGCCATGTACCTCCTGGTCCCCACCTGAAACACAAAATGAAAAGTGATTCAAACCTCCTGCCGAGGACGACAACACCTCCGACTGAGAAAGAAGTAAACAGATCTGCAGCAAAGGAGCAGATGAGTTCATCAGTTCCATTCATTCCACAGTCTGAGGAGCTTTTTATCACAGCGCCTCCACTCTGTCAAATCGGTCTAAACACATTTTGAAAAGTGAGCTTTCAGCTGATGTTTTATTACATTACATTTAATTTAGCTGACGCTTTTATCCAAAGGGACTTACAATAAGTTTTTAATAAGTATTTGATCTTGTTTTTACTTTTGTAGTTGAGCTCAGGTGCTGTGTGATCTTCAAGCTGCATAAAACATTTTTTTGCCATCAATTTATTATTTTAACTTTTAAGCACCTTGTAACTGTAATTTGAACGGTGCTATATAAATAAAGTTTATTATTCTTATTCCATGCAGAAGTGTCCTTGTCCTGACGTGTCGAATGTAAAGAGATCTGAAGATCAGCCCATCATCATGTTGCAGCTCTGTCAGGTTGTTATAATGAGAATAATACGAGTTGTTCAGGTATGTCTTGCTCTGTTCTGTTCTGCTGCTGTATGTCTAGAATGTCATAGGACACATGACACACTTCTCTTCTTCTTCATTACATTAATGTTTCGTCAATACAGAAAATGAATTCCCTGCTTCACCCTGTGCTTCATCACTGCAGGATCGAGGCTGAGGACAAATCGTAGATCATGATGGTGGATAATGATTATAACCAGATGACGCAGATAAACAATATAACTGACAACTGTCAATTTTGGAAATCTAGTTATTTTGTCTCTTCCTGAGACCGGAAATGATGTCACCTCTGACTTTCTGAAGTTTCTAACTTTTTTCCTGTTAATTTTTTGTCGTTTTACTCTGATTAAAATGTATGAATATGAGGCGATACAAATAAAACTTGAGTGATTGATTGATATCTTTGGTTCAGTCCTAGTAGTTTACATGTGTTGACTTCCTGTTTGATAACAGTCATTCTCTCCTGGTCAGACGAGACCCTCTGGGTTTGATTGGCGTCTTTTATTAAATGATAAACAGCAGCTGGTTAGTGGGGGGGCATTCTCTCAGGTGCACTCACCTGTCCATGGGTGTCTCCTGGAGACTTGCCCGCCTCAAACCTGAGAGCAAGGCCGAAGTCAGCGACGCAGGCGCTCAGGTCGGACTTCAGCAGAACGTTCTTACTCTTAAAGTCCCTGAAAAAACACACAGAGTGAAACATCCCGTCTGACAACTCTCTCTACAACCGAGTGTGTCTGTGTGTACCAGAGTGTACTAGTGTGCACCAGAGTACCTGTATATAAGTGTGTGTACCAGAATGTCGTATGTAAGTGTGTGTACCAGAGTGTCGTATTTAAGTGTGTGTACCTGTGTGTCGTAAGTAAGTGTGTGTATCAGAGTGTCGTATGTAAGTGTGTGTACCTGTGTGTCGTATGCAAGTGTGTGTACCAGAGTGTTGTATGTAAGTGTGTGTACCAGAGTGTTGTATGTAAGTGTGTGTACCTGTGTGTCGTAAGTAAGTGTGTGTATCAGAGTGTCGTATGTAAGTGTGTGTACCAGAGTGTTGTATGTAAGTGTGTGTACCAGAGTGTCGTATGTAAGTGTGTGTACCTGTGTGTCGTATGCAAGTGTGTGTACCTGTGTGTCGTAAGTAAGTGTGTGTACCAGAGTGTCGTATGTAAGTGTGTGTACCTGTGTGCGATGGCGGGCTTGTGTCCGTCCTTGTGTCCAGGTATGTCTTGGTGCAGGTAGGCGAGACCATTGGACATGGACTGAGCGATGACACACAGCTCAGACCAGGAGAGAACGTTTGCCTTCAGGTAGTCGGTTAGAGAACCCTGAACACAGAACACAGAACATCAGCCTAACTGTTTCATTTTGGTGCACCACCACATGTTTTAGGTGAACCCAATATTTCATTTTCAGGTTCCCATAGACATAGGTAAAGCCATATCTAATTAAATATTATTGTAATACAGGAGTAAAGGCATAGAAACTTCTTTTATTTTAAAAGAACTAAAAATTGTGATGATAAAAAAACTTAAACAGCTGGTTTTTAAGTGGTTGAAAAACTCAAAGAAATAGATAAACCAAACAAATATAACTCAAAGAAGAGGAACAGTAGATGATTTCACACTCTTTCATAGAAATGTCTGTGTCACTATCAATCATAAATGAAACGTACATGGTCTCCGAGATCTTGGGACGTCTATTTATTAATGAGACAGAAATCACTCCGATGAACTGTGTGTATGCTGTGTTGTTGGCGTCGGTCGGGTTGACAATTAACCCTTTCTTTTTCATCAGGATTAGCAATGATTTGAATTTAGTTAAGGTCAACTCCTCTTTTGCTATATTGTAAGCAGTGTTAAATTTGATTCGAGTCCTCACTTGTTTGATTTGCTACCTGGCGCTGAAACGCTGGTGTGAGAGTAGCTGCTGCGTCAGCACCGAACTGTCGCCTTTTAGACAAGTTGTGCTTTTTTAGGGTTTCAATTCTCAATGTTGATGTTGAAACAGCAAAAGCACTTTTCCGCACGAGTTGGTCGCTTTTTCATGGTGCAGCCATAGAAATTGCTCAAGCCATTCCTTTGGAAAGGTATAGTTTTAAATTTTCTTGTTTTTAGTAGGCTCTGGATCTTGCTCTGGATCTTGCTCTGGATCTTGATCTGGATCAGAATCAGAAATATTTTATTGATCCAAGGGGGAAATTGTTTATTGTTCCAATAGCTCCATGAAAGATTAGAAAGTAGAAGTATAAGCTTATGAGATTTACAAAATATATAAAATAAAATAAGTACAATATGCGCGTTCTGTACGCTGAGCGTTTATTATAAGCATGGATATGTCCGATATTGCTGGCATTGAAATGAGTCGGTTGACTCAGAGTACCTGACACTCAGAGTGAGGAGTTGTGTAGTTTGATGACCAAGGGCAGGAATCCCTTCCTGTGGCGCTCTGTGTGTCAATGTTTGTCAAAGGCAAATGTCCAAACACCCAGTTGTTTTTTTTTAATAAAAAAAATACTTTTTCGGACCTGATGATTTTCAGGTGCACTGGTGCAACCAGTTAAATATTTTGTTGCACTCCTTAGGAGCCCTGTGTGGTGTGAGATTTGAAAAGTGTAGTGAAACACATAGCGAGGTCAACTGAGAAGATCATAGGAGTCTATCTCCCAACCATCCAGGACATCTTCAAAACACCATGAAGATCCTCTTCCATCACGAAGGACCACGCCCACCCACTGATGGTCCCACTGCCATCAGGCAGAAGGTTTAGCAGTATCAGAACCAAAAACCACAAGGTTCTACAACAGTTTCTTTCCCCAAGTTGTCAACTCATTAACGCCCTGTTGCATCCACCCCAGTGCCCCCCCCCACACACACACAATTTTACACATTGGCCTGTGAGAAATGCCATTTCGTTCAGCCAGGTACAGTGTATGTGGATGAATGACAATTAAAGGTTCAGTGTGTAGAATTAGTGACATCCAGTGGTGAAGTTGCATGTTGCAGCTGAATAACCTTCACCTTCAAAACATGACAGAGAACCTGTGGTAGCTTCAGTTGTCTGAAAAAAGATTATAAAGTTTGTCCATTTTGGGCAAAAGTGAAAAACACGGCGGCCTCCGTAGAGACGACATGCTCCTGATGTAAATATTTTAGGTATTTAACTTTAAAGGGCTCGTTCAAGGATGAAGAAAAAAACAGTTCTTACAATGTGGGTGATTCCACAATATTGAAGGGGTCAGTGTGTGTGTGCTGCCACTCCTGGCCTGAAGGGGTCAGCGTTACCTTGTCGTGGAAGGCGGTGATGAGCCAAAGCTCCGTGACCATTTCACTTCCTCTTCTCTCAGCACCGATGAAGCGCAGCAGGTTTTCATGTCTCATCCCGTTCATGCTGAAGATCTCCAACTCGTTCTGCCATGAAGGTTTGTCCTGGACACAGAGAGGTCAAAGATCAAAACATCTCCTGTAACCAGTCCATCATCTGAACACAGGTTGTTAGCATGAGCTAACAGCTGCTTCCCCATCTTCATCAATGGTCATCAGACGTTCCTCAGAGGAACAGAGTGGAGAGGAAGCATGAGCTTCTATGATTGTGTTTATAACCAGAGGTTTGATCCTGGAGGTGGACATCATGTGACCTTTCAACCAGAGAGGCCCACAAATCTCCTATTTTCTCCATTAATAAAGGATTTAAAAAACCCTCAACTGAGGTGAGACCTGATGACGAGACTCTGATGATGAGGTCATGAAGATGTTACAGAGTTAGGGTTTAGATGAAGGTGTCGTCATCATGTGACAATGTCAGAGACAAGCTGAAGGTCAAATCTAGCCCAAGAGGTCGTCTGGTGACAGTGACACATACAGTTCAGGGTCTTCTGCATACAAGCTGATGAAAGAAACCACAGAGTCAGGAGACAGTGACACAGTACTGACCTGTATTTGGAAGATTTTGACAGCCACATATTCACTGAGCAGCTGAGCCTTCCACACGCAGCCGAAACGCCCCCTGGATTTGATCTCCAGTAACTGCAGGGGCTTTTGACCAAGGATGGGGGAGGGGGGAAAGGGTCCGGGGTCCTGAAAGAAGAACAACACAGTGATTGACGGTATCAGGAGGACACAGGGACATCTGTCCATCTGTACAACAACAACAACGAGGACGAGGAGGACGACATCAACACTGAGTAGGGTTGGGCTGACAGGCAGCACGATGAGGAGCCAACAGCCGATCCGCAGTGCAGCTGCAGCCAGAGAACAGCGTGAAGCACTGCTTTATTCTATGTATTAGCCTATAACAGCTCCTTGCACCGGACTTTAAATCCTGATGGTTTGCACCTGCCTCTCATGGGTTAGTCTATTTGTATCGCCAAACTGACGATTAACAACGTACCTACAGAAGGACGTCAGTGAACTCTCCTCCTCCCTTTCTATCTCAAACAATTAGCCTCCTAATTGTTACCAACTCTTTTTCACGATGCCCCTCCCCATGGCATTGTCCATTGCGATGTTTCACTGCATACATACACATGCCAGTTAGGTTGACATCACCCAACCCTAACACAGAGCGTTGAAAAAAACAACACCAGTGGCAGATGATCACAGGTGAGTGTTTTTTCAAAATAAAAGTCATGTCAGGTTGCAGGTGGAAGCTCATGATGCAAAAATAATCTCATGATAAAATAAAAGCCATAATGGAACTGGAAGGAAGCGAAGTTTGATCCTCTTACCTCTATCATTATGTGAAAGGCGTGCTGGGAGGTTGAGAGACAAACAGTTTACACAGTCAGAGAGAGAGAGAGAGAGAGAGAGAGAGGTGACAGTATTCAAAGAGACCAGGGACTGGACATCACCTGTGTGTCTGTGTGTGTGTCTGTGTGTGTCTCACCTGTGTGGGCACTAGTACAGGTGGGTAGGCCAGTTTGTGGTGCCGGTACATCCAAAAGGAAAAGAGGACGATGGCGGTGACAGCCATGATGGGAACCAGTGAGTACATGAGCGTGGACAGCAATGGAGGTGGAGACGTCACTGGTTTGTTCGTCGCTACGGAAACACACAGCAACAAATCGAATTTTAAAAAGCACATCACAAACTGCAGCATCAATCTAACAAATTTTGTCAAAATGAAATACAGGTCGACTGCATGAGAATAAAGTTTTGAGTCTTTTATAAACATTTTCAGTAAAGGTAACTCTTATTCCACTTTGATCTTCATGAAGTTGATGAACAGATTCACTAAACTGAACCAACACAAACACACAGACAGCTACCAGGTGTGTCTTACTGGGTGGCCAGCTGATGTTGGGGCTATAGAAGAACTTGTCGTTACACAAAATGCCGTCACAACAGCAGAAGAAGACTTCGGGACCATCTTTCTTTTCCACACACTCGCTCCTGTCAGCAGAAGAAGAAAACAATTAAATCTGAGACTGTTTTATCCCAATGCTGCATTACAGAAACAACACTGACTTCAACAAACATCATTCTGATCTAATATCAGGAAAATATGTAATATTATTAATAATGTTGGTTTGTGTTCAGAGCGTCAGTGAGACGAGAACAGCCAATCTCGCAGAGCTGGATTTTTTTCTTTGCAGATGAAACGGATGTTTTAACACTTAGAACAATAAATAACAAAATTGTGTTTTAGCAGCAGAAATGAAGCGCACTGCTTTTATTAGGGAATGTGAAATAATTTTTGTATAATATAAATATATATATATATAACCACAGAAACATCGTTCCCACGGAGCACAGTTCAGTGTCATATTTATATAATAACTGCTCCTTTAGACGGACTGTTGTCTGGAGGTGGAGTGCAACTGTCCTACTGACATCACCTGTTATAACAGTTGACGTCATCCAGCCAGCAGCCCTGCTTCACCACCTTCACAGCTCCAGAGACGTTCTTCCAGGTGGCGAAGCAGTGCAACCTCTTATCTTTTTCCCCAGAGCAGGTTATCACTCTGCTGGTGTTCCCCCGACCATCCAACGCCGAGGAAGATGAAGAGGAAGAATTAGGGCTGTAGTTGTAGTGGACACACTTCTGAGTCTCTGAGCGACCCAAAATGGCACCTGAGGAGGAGACAGAGTCCATCAGAGTCTGGACTCACCTGCTGCTTCATGTGAACTGATCACTAAAGGTCATCTGAAATAAAGCAGGTTTGATAGAGCAGCGTCACTGTTAACAACCAAGATGTCTGTGCTTGCACCTGTATCTTTGTGAGGACCATTTTGAGAATGGTCCTTCTGAGGACCTTTACGCAGGCTTTGGAATGAGAATCCCCTCCATCTCACTCAGAACAGTCCTGAGTACTTCTCAAGTCATTGACTGGGCACCTGGTGGGTTTGTTTCCAAGAATGGATCTCTTTCCCAACACCCACCCAATAGGGGAGCATCAGGTGGATTCAAACAGAACTGAATCTGATCTTTGGCAATTTGAGCTTGGAAGTCAGGCTGCAATGCAGCGAAGGCCTCTATCAGCTCCTGTTCTCCACCTGAAGATGGTTCCCTGATCTGATCCGGTTCCCAGGGTTCCCCGATCTGATCTGGTTCCCAGGGTTCCCCGATCTGATCCGGTTCCCAGGGTTCCCCTCTATGAGCTGATCACTTTCAGAATGCCATGAGAAAGGAGTCTGTGTCAATACCAGAGAGGAGGTGGAGATGCACTGCCCTGGTCAACAGGCATTTAAATATCAGTATTTCGGTGGTATGAGATTGTTTCAAAATGTTGACACTAATATTATTTATCACAATAATTTCTGGGAAAATATATCATCACCCAACAAAATTTGTTATGAAAGGCCTGCCTTCATATTTTAAATATTGCACCAACTTAGAGGTTTCCTTGTTCCGTTGACAGCTTTAGTTCTGAGAATTTATTTCATATCCAAGCAAAATTGATATTGTAGAATATCCCTAACTGAATCCATATTGAATTGAATCAATTCTGAAATCAAAATGACCTTCAAGACCTTGTGAATCGGAATCAAATCGATTTGGATAATCAGTGGCGATACCCAGCCCTAATCAGCATTTACTTAAAGTAACTAAAGTAAAAGTGCAGAAGGGGGTTAGAATAATATGAGAGTAGAAAATGATAAGAACTGATGTCAGCGGGTCCCTGCGTGTGGACACAGTGAAGGGTTAGAATCCGTCTGGAGGGAACTAGCTTGGAGGAGTTTGATGTCAAGAAGCTGAACACGTGAGGTTCAGTCAGAGCAAAACATTTATCAGTAAAACAAGTTAAGCCTAATTTTTGTGCTGGTGCTCCGAAAATATTCAGTAAGGAGCACGAATGCTACTAGTGGAAAAGTAAGGCTGGAGCCCTGGAGAATATCCCCAAAAAATCAATTAAATTTTATTTGTAAAGCATTGAATAGGAATTAGACATATTAAAATATCCTAAATAAATAAAACGGACTCTGGCTATGTTGCCAAAAATGTATCTTGAATAAATATGAATCATTTGGTGTATGATATACGTTACCAGCTCTGTAAACAGGATGGTTATCATCAACATGAGCTTTTGATTGTATTAGGTTAGTATTTCAGCGTTTCACCTAGGATTTTCTTTGTTTGTGTGTGTCGTCATAGTTTCAATGTGTTTAAATACGAGTCTCATAAACTCTCCAGCAAATTAAACAAACACAAAGTAAACGTCAGTACTGCTTAAGTTCTAATAACTTGTGATTAGTGTTTATTGTGTCACAACCCGGCTCTTAAGAGCACTGTTAAATGTTAACAGAAGCATATTTATTAAGCCAACTGAGGATAACATTATAAAAAGCAGCAAACAAGTGGAGTGTGAACCTTCTGTAGATCTGAGGCGTAGGGTTTGTGTGATGGAAGAGAAATCAACTCAAAGACAGTAACTGAGTAAAAATAAGAACATTAAGAATGGTCATAACAATACTCATATTAAAATATTAAACCAGAGTACTCCTCAGGAAACTGAATCCTGTGATCATCAATGAAAGGACACATTTCACAGCTGTGAGACGTGAAAGAAGTTTGCATTCACAACAAACGATGAAACACGGAATACTAACGAGGAGGATGGATTATTGACAGTGGGTTCGGGTGGCGGGTGATCAGGGTTCGGGTGATCAGGGTTCGGGTGATCAGGGTTCGGGTGATCAGGGTTCGGGTGATCAGGGTTCGGGTGATCAGGGTTCGGTGACGTGTGATCAGGGTTCGGGTGACATGTGATCAGGGTTCGGGTTCGGGTGATCAGGGTTCGGGTGATCAGGGTTCTGGTGATCAGGGTTCTGGTGATCAGGGTTCGGGTGATCAGGGTTCGGTGATCAGGGTTCGGGGGATCAGGGTTCGGGGGATCAGGGTTCGGGGGATCAGGGTTCGGGGGATCAGGGTTCGGGGGATCAGGGTTGGGGGGATCAGGGTTCGGGTGATCAGGGTTCGGGTGATCAGGGTTCGGGTTCGGGTGATCAGGGTTCGGTGACGTGTGATCAGGGTTCGGGTGACGTGTGATCAGGGTTCGGGTGACGTGTGATCAGGGTTCGGTGATCAGGGTTCGGGTGATCAGGGTTCGGGGGATCAGGGTTCGGGGGATCAGGGTTCGGGGGATCAGGGTTCGGGTGATCAGGGTTCGGGTGACGTGTGATCAGGGTTCGGGTGACGTGTGATCAGGGTTCGGGTGACGTGTGATCAGGGTTCGGGGGATCAGGGTTCGGGGGATCAGGGTTCGGGGGATCAGGGTTCGGTGACGTGTGATCAGGGTTCGGGTGACGTGTGATCAGGGTTCGGGTGATCAGGGTTCGGGGGATCAGGGTTCGGGGGATCAGGGTTCGGGGGATCAGGGTTCGGGTACTCACCTGAGGAGCAGGACATGAGGAAGACGCTGAGGAACAGCCTGCTCTCGGGTCCCATCGTGACGGACACGTTACAGCTGCTTGGACCGGTGCTTGAACCCGAGGACCGGCAGCATGTTCCGGGCAGGTCCCCTCACACGGTCCCGGTGTGAACCACCGGTCACACCGGGACAACAGGTGAACCCAGGTGGGATCGGGCCAGCGCTGCAGAGACGAGGAGGACCAGACAATCCACCGGCTAGCCCCCGACTCTCAGCTCCTCTCTCCGGGATGCAACGCGCTGTCAGGCCGCTTCACGGTGGACGGTTCACGGGGTTTCCACCGCGGGATTAAGCTCCAGCTAACCGGGGCGAAAATGGATCCAGACTCTGAATCTAAGGAGAGTTGAACCTGAACGGTTCATAACGTGTTTAATGTCAAATCAACAGAAACCAGTCCGCTGCTGTGACCCGGGACCAGAGAACCGCCGGCGGGCAGCGCTGAGCTCTCAGTCCGCCTCTGAGGACCGCTGCTCGGTCATCCACAGCTAGCTGCTCCGGCTAGCCGCTGCTAGCTCCGCAGCTCGCAGCTCCGGTGGAGCGGGTCTCTGGGAGAAGGGCGAGCGGGACCCGCACGGCTCATTCCGGCCTGAATCCACGGACACACCGGCAGCGCTTCTCCGTCTTCCTCTCTCCCTCTGCGACCTCAGCAAAGATGGCCGCCAGATTATTATGATCGTCTTCCCTCTGTCAGGATCATGTGACGGACACACGCAGCAGCCAATAGGCTGCGTGGAAGCCGAAGCTCTCAACCAATCACGAGCGGCGTCGTGACGCAGGACGAGACACATCGACCTGCAGAGCCAGAGAGCCCCGCCCCCATTTCAGACGTACGCATGCGCCACCATTTTGACAAAAGATAACATTATTATTATTATTATTATTATTATTATTATTATTATTATTATTATTATTATTATTATTATTATTATTATTATTATTATTATTATTACAAGGGCCCGATCCATCTATCGCGCCATCCATTTTTCTTTTCTTTTCTTTTCTTTTCTTTTCTTTTCTTTTCTTTTCTTTTCTTTTCTTTTCTTTTCTTTTCTTTTCTTTTCTTTTTATTTATCTTATTTATTTTCTTTATCTCATTTATTTTATTTTATTTTATGTATTATTTAATTTTTTCTTAATCTTCTTTTTTGCATTGATTATTATTATTATTATTTATTTTATTTACTTTATTTTTTTTATTCGTGTTTTTGGTTATTGTTGAAGTCCGAACTTTACCAAAAGATATTAAATATCTGTTATTGTTTTTTATAAGTAATTTGTTGTATTTTTATGACAGTTTGGTCAGAAACAGATAAGATAATAAGCCCTTTATTAATGGAGAAATTTGCAATGTTACAGCAGCAGAAGACATCACATAAGTAGCATGCAGTATGTGGGTGAAGGAATATAAAGAAATAGAAATATACAACAATATATAGAAAAATAAAGATGTGATTAAACCGGCATATACAGTGTAAAGAAATATCTTATGTCTCAGAATATGAATAATAAATTGCACAGAACTTTTTTACAAATGAATAAAGTAGAGTAAATATTGCACAGTTGAAAAGTGTTAAAGTGACAGTCCATAGTGGTGGTGCATGTAGCTTTACTAGGAGCAGAGCTGCTTGTACAACACACCAATCACTCTGAGAGCCGCTGGCGATCATTTTGTAGAGCAGTGCTCCTCCTGGTCCTCCTCCACAAACAAGCAGATACTGGTCCTGCCGCTTGGCTGATGCTCTTCTACTGTCCAGCTCTCCTGGGGTCTCCTCCAGGCTCTGGAGACACCAACATTCTTGTGACCACAGGTATGGATGTGTCCTCCTGGAGGAGCTGGACTACCTGTGCAGCCTGATGGAGCTTCAGGTAGCTCCTCATGCTACCAGCAGTGAGGAGGAGCAGGACACAGAACTAGAAGGAGTCAGGGAGGAGGAGGAGCAGGTAGCTCCTCATGATACCAGCAGTGAGGAGGAGCAGGACACAGAACTAGAAGGAGTCAGGGAGGAGGAGCAGCAGGTAGCTCCTCATGATACCAGCAGTGAGGAGGAGCAGGACACAGAACTAGAAGGAGTCAGGGAGGAGGAGGAGCAGGTAGCTCCTCATGCTACCAGCAGTGAGGAGGAGCAGGACACAGAACTAGAAGGAGTCAGGAAGTAGGAGGAGCAGGTAGCTCCTCATGCTACCAGCAGGGAGGAGGAGCAGGACACAGAAGTAGAAGGAGTCAGGGAGGAGGAGCAGGGAGCAGCTGTGGACACCACGTTAAGAACATGTCCTGTTTGGAGCTCCTCCTGCTTCTGCCTCCATTTCACCTGTTGTTACTTTGATTTGCACCAAAGCAGAAACTGGTTCACAACCACTGGTTCTTCTAATGGACACATTGAACTCTGAAGTATGTATCTATATAAAAATATACTATTTACACTCTTTTCTACAGTCTGAACACACTGAGGAAATCAAAGGTCAGTTTCCATCATTTATGAATCAAGCTTACATGATGTGCTGTTATATCCCCACCAGAGGGCGCCATGACACCACACTACCTCGAGCTTTCCTTTTTGTCAATATAGAAGAAACCAACATGAGAAAAAAACGTATATTAAATTATTGGAATCCAATTATGCAATAAAAGTTCCGTCACATCATTTAATTCATTAAAAAAGAGAAACAGATACCAAGATATCAAGAAGTTTAATAAAAATCTCCATTTCTCCATGACAAGAACCTTTTATAAAAATATCCATTTATAATAAAACCTTCTTAAACAGGAACCCTCTACAATGAGAACCTTTTACATAAGAACCATCTACAACAAGAACCCTCTATAAGATGAACCATCTACAATGAGAAACTAAGAAAAGTCAGTTCCATCCATAAATCTGACCTTTTTGACAGGATGAAGATCTAAAATCTCCAAGTTCAGCATGAAAAATGGTTTGAATTTATCTAAAAGTTTATATTTTGAAATATTTTACAAATAAAACACCACTTTAAAGCGAGAGCGATAATCAAGAGAGAAAGCAGCTCCTACAAGGAACTTTAATTTTGGTTGATTTTGTCCCTGTGGACAAAAGCGATGTCTCCACTGCCTTGTGTCGCAAAAACCTCATGAACCTCATGCATCAGTTTACATCTTCTCCTCAGAATCTCTACGCTCCAAATACAAACAGAGATTCCTGTCGGGGGGGTTCAAAGATCCAAATACTACACATATTCATATAAAGATAAAATATGAACCCATCTGTCAGTAAAGAGAATCTTATATTACAACTAATACATTTTTACAGGTACGAGAAATCCATACTTGCCCCTCTTGTGGGCAAATGGAACATCCCACCTGAGACCATACCAAGTCACTCAATGTTTAGGAGCTTTAAATTGAAGGATGCATAGTGAGGGTAATGTATCGTAATTCTGATCTCATCCATCTTGTTTGTAGAGACATGGATTTTGTAGGAGTGCTGGTCCGTATAGGTTAGCCTTTAGCCTAGCCTTTAGCCTAGCCTTTAGCCTAGCCTTTAGCCTAGCACGTAGCCCAGCTTGTTGCCTCTCCCTCCACCTAAACAAAGACCTTTTCAGCCTGACTTCTTAAATCATTGTTCTGATTTTGTGGGAAATCCGTCGAGACCATGACACTGAGAATAGTTGAGGTCATGAAGAGGCAGCAATATTAAAATAATAACATTTCACAACTAGTCAAAAACTTATTGTAGGGGCTGTAACACCAAAAATGTAATGTCATGTAGAGTATAATACATGTGTGATATTCAATAAAGTCTAGAATATAATATTAATATTTTCCTCATATAACTTGTATTTCTTCTCTTCTTAGGCTTGGTGCACACTAGCGAATTTTCAGTACGTGAGAGACCACCGACCAATTTCTAATCTTATAATTATAAGACGACCACACACTTGCACTTTTACTAGGAAGCAAGTGTGCGATTCCAGAGACTTGAGCTTTCACAGAAACTTGTGTGATTCTTCTTCTTCTTCTTGTTTCTCTGTTTTTTTATAGAATGTTAAATTCTTTCTTTAATAACGTCAGAGAGAATGTGATGACGGATTAAAGAACCATGTTCAGATGAGAATGTTATGAACAGTCACAGAGCTACAACCAATCAAAGCCACAGAACACGCAAACAGATGTCAGCCCTCATCGGACACTCCTCTGTCAGTCACTGTGACAAACCCCTCCCATTTCAGGTGAATGGTTGTGATTGGCCCGAGGTATTTAAACAGGGATGATGTCATCAGTGAGAATATGTTATTTAGCAGTCAAGGAAGTGAAGGAGCAGCTCCAGATCGTCATTAATATTTAATCAATTACTTCTCTTCATTGATAATGAATGATATTTGTCTTCCTGGACCGGGTCAGTCCCGTCTGTTGGCGTCCATCCTGGTGACTTCCTGAGCTTTCATCCAGCTGAAGGTTTGTTGCCAAGTTACGGTGGTTCAGCTCTGGAAGCGTCTTCTCCCTGCCGGCCAACCGGCTCTGCAGCCAACTCTAAAACCAAACGCACCCGAGGGTTCTTCAAACACTTCCTGCTCCTGCGTCCAGACACCGAGGGGGACCTTTAGTCAGCTTTCAGCCGAGGACACTGTCCTCCTCGTGTGGACCTGCTCCGACAGGGTCGCGCCTCAATCACAGCTTTGTGTTGAGAGTCAGGAGGAAGAAAACGGACCTGGTGTCTTTTAAACGGAGTTGGCAGCGAGTGGACATCACGCCAGGTCTTTATCCTCAGAGGACGACTGGCTCCGTGGCCGACAGCGGAGATGAAGACTCAAGCTGAGACGACACAAACAAACTCTTTACACGTCCACCTCTTTGTTTCCACATGACAAACTCGCCTTTTTAGATTTACACCGATGTTTCCTCTCTGTTGGTTTAATGTTTGTTATGGAATAAAGACGGTGTCAGGACCGTTGAACAGACGTCTGCCAAACGTCCAGGAAACTTGAGCCGCAGGAAAAAGGTTTACATCTCCGAGAAACAAAGAAAACTCAACGTTTCTGAGAAACAAGCATGAAGGAGAGCGAATGGATGAATGAGTGAAAGGCAGAGTTAAAGAGTGAATGAGTGAGTGAATAAATTAAAGAGTGAATGAGTAAAGATCATAATAATATCTTTATCTGTATATGGAGATTCTCAGTCATCAGGTCCTGGTGTATCCGTTGAGTTGGACTTTTCATCCAAGAGGCTTCTAAAGTTCTAACTGATGCTGGGAGTCCAGGTATTTAGCTTGAAGAGTCGTGAGAACTCGTTGAGACCAGACTCACGGGGGGGGGGGGGGACAGCTGGGGGGGCACAGGCCCTCTGCCTGGCTGAGCGAAGAGCAGACTTCGATCTGCAGGTTGGCACTAAAGGAATAATGGATGAATGAAAGAGTTACAGAGTGAATGAATAAATTGAAGAGTGAATACTTTACAGACATGAAATCACAGATGATCCCAACAGAAAACAGATGTTTCCACGTTTCTCTTCTCTCGTCTTTTCTCTGATTTTAAACAAGGAAGTAAACGCTCGGATGAACGTCTAAACCAGATGACCAAGAACCGAGTGTTCAAGGTCGACCTTTGTCTCAGGAACATCGTTGACTTCCTTTTATCTCAGACTGTGGAGCGTCTGGACACGGAGACGTTATCGATGACCTCTTGACCTCCGTCCATCAGACGAAGCCTCTTTTATTCTCAGCTGATGTAAATCTGAGTCATTACCATTGAACTGCTTTCATCCAATCACAGACTAAGCGGCTCTATGACGCTTTCATCTGGTTCCTCATTGGTTCCACTAGAACACGTTTACCTGCTGTTTAGGGTTGCAAAATTCCGGGAATATTCAAAGTTGGAAACTTTCCATGGGAATTAACGGGAATTAACAGGAATAAACGGGAATATACGGGAATTAACGGGAATTAACGGGAATAAACTGGAAATGTTGTGGGTAATTTATACTCACTGTATTTACCTTGTCATATACAGACATAAATATAAACATTTTGTTGTGTCATAGGCTGATTTGAGCCCTGAGGAAACTTTGGGCACTTGACTATATGCTTCTGCATCGTTGTGTCATTCTTAACATAGGTCTTTGCACAGTATTTGCAAATGTACACAGCCTTTTCTTCTACATTGGATGAGGTGAAATGTCTCCACACATGAGAGAGTGCACGTGGCATTGTTCTGTAGAATAAGATGAGAAACAAGTTTGTAAAAAAACACTAATGCAATGCCAGAGATATAAATAGTTAGCCAAACAATTGGAATCGTCTGTAAACACATTTTACAATTGATGGATAAATGAATGGAAATATGCTAGATGAACAGATGAACAATCCTCAATCAGCATGCTAATATATTTTCCCAGTAATATCATGGAAACTTACCTGACTAGTCCTTCACTCTACAGCAGGCCTCAGTAGCCCTGCTGTGGAGTGAAGCATGCTGGGAGTTATCTGTGCATGTGATGGAAGAATGCACAGTGGAGGGTTGAAACTCAACGTTCCATACATCTTTACAATAGAGTTTTGAATGATGTTTTTATTGCTCAGCGTTTAATTTGCGTATTTATTTTTTTTTCAAAATTCCCAAATTTCCCGAGCTAAAGTTCCCATGGAAAGTTTCCGGAAAGTTTCCGGAAATTTACCGGAAACTGTCCACCCCTTTGCAACCCTACTGCTGTTACATGTGTCTGCATCCCGCACAGCCCAGTCTGCACTGATTGGTTAACTGCTTGGAGTGTGTCAGAAAAGTCCCGCCCCTTAACCAGAGGCGTCCCATCTGCAGTAAACAGCCGCAGCCGTGGCAACAACATTTAGTTGTATTCAGATCTATGAGAAATTTACGTTTCAAATGTTTTTGCTAGAGTGTGTGGTGTGTTTCACTCAGATGTGTCAGTCATTGGACATTTGAAGATTGGGCGGATGGACTTCAGACCTGGTCTCCTTGGTGATGAAAAGCTGTGCTCTTTGTGAGTTTTTGTCAGAGGGCGTGTCCATGGCGTGGCGTCATGACACATGGCTCGGTAGCTCCCCCTACAAATTTTAACGAAGCAGCTCTAGCAAACCCCTTCTATAGAATGAATTAACTCAACTTCAATTTGGTCAGTGCAAACAAACAACCTCCACATGAATGCTTGCTAATCGTAAATTCATATCAACCAACGACCCTGCAGCTGCAGCACAACCCCCCCCCCCAGGCTCGGGACTGAGGGCGGGACCAGCTCTGCTTGCAGCTTTAATTGAACAAATGTATTTCTTTGTCTATCTTACCAACTTTCTTCCTGCTGAAACGTGTCATTCACTCAGCAAACTAATGTCAATTAGTATAACTGGCTTCCTTGTTGAGAGACCAGCCCCTCCTACTGGCAGGGAGGGTCCCAGAACAGAGTTCTTTGACTGTAATGTATTTATTGTTCATACTTTATGGCAATTATTGTTGTTTGTTGTTCACACTGTATGTTTCTGATTGATGCATACGGTGTTTCCTTTAACACTGTATCTACTGTAGACCCCCCCTCAAACAATGAGGTCTTAATCCTGTCGGCCAGACCATGTACAGTTGTCAGGTCTAAATATTTTCATTCCACTAATCTGACCCTTTTATCAGATTAACTCAGATTAACGCGGATTAACTCTCTCACTTTTGGCACGGTACTGATTCTTACGACCCCCCCCCAGGTTAATGGCATCATGCAGATAGAAACAGATCGGCCGTCTCCATCAGAGCTGATGTTCGTAATCTGAGGATGTGATAGCAGCAAATAATCTGTCCCACACGCAGGTACACCAACATCATGGTTCCATCATGGTTCCATCATGGTTCCAACATGGTTCCATCATGGTTCCAACATGGTTCCATCATGGTTCCAACATGGTTCCAACATGTTCCCATCATGGTTCCAACATGTTCCCATCATGGTTCCAACATGGTTCCAACATGTTCCCATCATGGTTCCAACATGTTCCCATCATGGTTCCAACATGGTTCCAACATGTTCCCATCATGGTTCCATCATGGTTCCAACATGGTTCCAACATGGTCCCATCATGGTTCCATCATGGTTCCAACATGTTCCCATCATGGTTCTTACATGGTTCCAACATGGTTCCAACATGTTCCCATCATGGTTCCATCATGGTTCCAACATGGTTCCATCATGGTTCCAACATGTTCCCATTATGGTTCCAACCTGGTTCCAACATGTTCCCATCAGGGTTCCAACATGGTTCCAACATGGTTCCAACATGGTTCCAACATGTTCCAACATGGTTCCAACATGGTTCCAACCTGTTCCCATCATGGTTCCATCATGGTTCCAACATGCCCTGGCAATGGTCCTGATGGTCCTGATGGTTCTGACAGGTCAGTACAGGTCAGTACAGGTCAGTGCAGATCAGTGCAGGTCAGTACAGGTCAGTGCAGATCAGTACAGGTCAGTGCAGGTCAGTACAGGTCAGTGCAGGTCAGTACGGGTCAGTACAGGTCAGTACAGGTCAGTACAGGTCAGTATAGGTCAGTACAGATCAGTACAGGTCAGTACAGGTCAGTATAGGTCAGTGCAGGTCAGTATAGGTCAGTACAGGTCAGTACAGGTCAGTACAGATCAGTACAGGTCAGTACAGGTCAGTACAGGTCAGTACAGGTCAGTGCAGGTCAGTACAGGTCAGTACAGATCAGTACAGGTCAGTACAGGTCAGTACAGGTCAGTACAGGTCAGTGCAGGTCAGTACAGGTCAGTACAGATCAGTACAGGTCAGTACAGGTCAGTACAGGTCAGTACAGGTCAGTATAGGTCAGTGCAGGTCAGTACAGGTAAGTACAGGTCATTGCAGGTCAGTACAGGTCAGTACAGGTCAGTACAGATCAGTACAGGTCAGTACAGATCAGTACAGGTCAGTACAGGTCAGTACAGGTCAGTATAGGTCAGTGCAGGTCAGTACAGGTCAGTACAGGTCAGTATAGGTCAGTACAGGTCAGTACAGGTCAGTACAGATCAGTACAGGTCAGTACAGGTCATTGCAGGTCAGTATAGGTCAGTACAGGTCAGTATAGGTCAGTTGAGATCAGTACAGGTCAGTACAGATCAGTACAGGTCAGTACAGGTCAGTACAGGTCAGTATAGGTCAGTACAGGTCAGTACAGGTCAGTACAGGTCAGTACAGGTCAGTGCAGGTCATTGCAGGTCAGTATAGGTCAGTACAGGTCAGTATAGGTCAGTTGAGATCAGTACAGGTCAGTACAGGTCATTGCAGGTCAGTGCAGGTCAGTACAGGTCAGTACAGGTCATTGCAGGTCAGTGCAGGTCAGATTTAAGCCAGTAAGCTTAAGCTTCAGTCTGAAGGTAACATCCGAGCAGTTCCTCTTTTTGAGTCTCTGAAACTGAACCGAGGGGAAGTGTCAGGTCGTGTTTCCACATCGACGACAGTTTAACCTGCCAACAAACCGCTGAGTCACAACTTTACCGTCCGCCACAAACCGCTGAGTCAGCTTTCACCACTTCTCCCTTCACCCCCACAAGGTGAGAGGTGGACGGAGAACAAGATCCAAGAAAACAATAACCAGTTTTACACATTGACCGAGTTAATGTTCTACAAGTGTTCATGTTCTACTCAGAGTTAATGTTCTACAAGTGTTCATGTTCTACTCAGAGTTCACGTTCTACTCAGAGTTCATGTTCTACTCAGAGTTCATGTTCTACTCAGAGTTCATGTTCTACTCAAAGTTCATGTTCTACTCAGAGTTCATGTTCTACAAGTGTTCATGTTCTACTTAGAGTTCATGTTCTACTCAGAGTTCATGTTCTACTCAAAGTTCATGTTCTACTCAGAGTTCATGTTCTACAAGTGTTCATGTTCTACTCAGAGTTCATGTTCTACTCAGTGTTCATGTTCTACTCAGAGTTCATGTTCTACTCAGAGTTCATGTTCTACCCAGAGTTCATGTTCTACTCAGTGTTCATGTTCTACCCAGAGTTCATGTTCTACTCAGAGTTCATGTTCTACCCAGAGTTCATGTTCTACTCAGAGTTCATGTTCTACCCAGAGTTCATGTTCTACTCAGAGTTCATGTTCTGCTCAGAGTTCATGTTCTACCCAGAGTTCATGTTCTACTCAGAGTTCATGTTCTACTCTGAGTTCATGTTCTACTCAGAGTTCATGTTCTACTCAAAGTTCATGTTCTACTCAGTGTTCATGTTCTACTCAAAGTTCATGTTCTACTCAGAGTTCATGTTCTACTCAGTGTTCATGTTCTACTCAGAGTTCATGTTCTACTCAGTGTTCATGTTCTACTCAGAGTTCATGTTCTACTCAGAGTTCATGTTCTACTCAGAGTTCATGTTCTACTATGTTTTCATGTTCTACTCAGAGTACATGTTCTACCCAGAGTTCATGTTCTACTCAGAGTTCATGTTCTACTCAGAGTTCATGTTCTACTCAGAGTTCATGTTCTACCCAGAGTTCATGTTCTACTCAGTGTTCATGTTCTACCCAGAGTTCATGTTCTACTCAGAGTTCATGTTCTACCCAGAGTTCATGTTCTACTCAGAGTTCATGTTCTACCCAGAGTTCATGTTCTACTCAGAGTTCATGTTCTGCTCAGAGTTCATGTTCTACCCAGAGTTCATGTTCTACTCAGAGTTCATGTTCTACTCAGAGTTCATGTTCTACTCAGAATTCATGTTCTACTCAGAGTTCATGTTCTACTATGTTTTCATGTTCTACTCAGAGTACATGTTCTACCCAGAGTTCATGTTCTACTCAGAGTTCATGTTCTACTCAGAGTTCATGTTCTACTAAGTTTTCATGTTCTACTCAGTGTTCATGTTCTACCCAGAGTTCATGTTCTACTCAGAGTTCATGTTCTACTCAGAGTTCATGTTCTACTAAGTTTTCATGTTCTACTCAGTGTTCATGTTCTACCCAGAGTTCATGTTCTACTCAGAGTTCATGTTCTACTCAGAGTTCATGTTCTACTCAGAGTTCATGTTCTACTCAGAGTTCATGTTCTACTCAAAGTTCATGTTCTACTCAGAGTTCATGTTCTACTCAGAGTTCATGTTCTACCCAGAGTTCATGTTCTACTCAGAGTTCATGTTCTACCCAGAGTTCATGTTCTACTCAGAGTTCATGTTCTACTCAGGTTCTACTTGAACTCAAGTAAAAGTTGAGACTTGGGGGGGTGGAGCAGTTCTGCTCCAACCGAAAGGTTCACACCTGTATGAATGTCCTTGGGCGACAAACTGAACCCCCCCCAAAAAATGTCCCCTCACTAACTGTAAGTGGCTTTGGATGAAAGCGTCAGCTGCGAGGTGATGATGTCACATGTAGGTGATGATGTAATCACGTTGGGTGATGTAACATTGACGTGAAACTTTCTAAACATGTGATTCGGTTCTTCTAGACCTTTTCAGACAGATGTATTTAGAGCTGGAACTTTTCTTGGACGCCTTGTTGTGTTGTTGAACTTTGACCTTGTTGTCTTTGGTTTGTGTCTCTGTTGTTTGCACTTTGAGTTTATGACTTCATGTTTTATATTGTACTTACATGTTTCTTCATTTCCTGTATTTATTACCTGTCCTGCCTCCACCTGTGTTTGTTCCCTCATCAAATTAAAGAAGTTTCATTGGATGGTGACGTCCTCAGGTGATGTAGTCACATGAAATAAATTATAATTAATGAATTTAATTTATTCTAATAATGTAAATGTCCCTGTCACAAAAAGATCAGGAGTTAGATCCTGGTCTCTATGGAAACTAAATGTGCTGGTCTTTGTTCCATCTGAGGACACGTGTGTGAATGTGATTATAGATCTGTGCTGGTCTTTGCTCCATCTGAGGACACGTGCAGTTAAGAGAATCTGGGGCAGAAACAAAGTAAAGAGGAAATATTCCGTTTCATCTCAGAAATGTTAAAAACCAACGTGTATAATCAAATTTTAAATGGAATCTAAAATGCACATATTGATCAGAAGAGTCTGCCACTCGTCTCTGACGCTCGCTCCACTTCCTGTGGAGACAACTTCAAATACAGACTTCAGACATGTTTTCAGATTTAAACATGTGCGGAGACAAGGCCGTGTTTGATTGACAGGTGGAAACATGGTGTTGATCAGAATCAGGAGAAAATCTGAGTCTCAGCTCAGAAATGTTTTCTTTAACAACTGATGTGAACCTGATGAGGATCTGAGCTCAGTTTGTCCAGCGCTCAGTGACATCACAGTGACATCACAGTGACATCACAGTGACATCATCGCTCAGTGACAGTGACATCACAGTGACGTCATCGCCCAGTGACATCACTGAGATAGATAGAAGTGTCACATGTGTCAGAGAGAACATGTGTTTTTGAAGTAAAGAGAAATCTCAACAAATATGTGTTTGTGGATGTGTGTGCAGATGTGTTTTTGTTTGTTTGTGCAGATGTTGTGTGTCTGTGTTGATCATCGTGTGTGTCTCTGATGTTTGAGGTCTCGTCTGTGTGGATTAAACACAGCAGTTTTAACTGTGTGTGATTGTGTGAATTGTGCAGGTTCATTATGTTGTTGCTGTTTGTTGTTGTTGTTGGTCTCATCCTCCTTTTGTCTCTCCTCCTCCTCATCCTCCTCTTCGTCCTTCTCCATCACTCTTGTCCTCAGGGGTAAACACACTGAAACAAAGACCTGTGTTTTTTTATTCTGCGTCTGCAGCCACATCACAATGTTGACTTCAAACACACACACAAGGTTAATCCAGCAGAAATAATCTGTTCACACAAACATCTACACAATGTGACACACACACGGATAAACAGCAGCTTCATGTTCCAAACAATGTTCAGCTGCCGTCAATGTGTATCACTATAAATAAAGTTTTGTTCTTGCTTAAAACGTGTTTTTTTTATCAAGTTTATTTAATTATTAATTTATTCATGATTTATTGTGTGTTTGCGTTTGTACAAATGTGTGCGAACTCCTCTTGAACTCACAACATGATATGTTCAACATGTCTGATGCACCTGAATGGAGATTGAGGTTAAATGTAATGTGATTGTGACTGTGTGGCCGTCAGAGAGACACAAACATAGGACAGAGACACACTGAAGACACACACACACACACAGTGGGGGGGGGGCGCTCTGGACACCTCCTGGATCTGCTGATATGAGAAAAAAACATCTGATCACAGTTTAAATTGTTTTCTGTTAAGTTCCACTTTTTACATTTTTTAACCGTTAGCAAAGAGAATAAAATCAAAACGAAGCAGAAAGTTTTAGTAATTGACCATCAGACCCCCCCCCCACTCGTCCTTGCTGTTGCTTTCATTAGCGTCCACTTCCTCATCGTCCTCATCATCGTCCTCGTTGTCTTCCTCGTTGTCTTCTTTGTTGTTGTCTTTCTTTAGACAAACCATCGTGTTTTGAAGCAGTTAACAGAAGAAGATCTGATCCTCATGGAGATGTGGAAGTCAATGCATGTGTGTGTGATTTCATAAAGGGACGAGGATCCGTCCACACTGAGCTGCTTGTTGACCGGCGTCCAGATGTTCTGCTTTTCAGACTCGGACCATCAATGACGCCCTGTTCGCTTTGTTCCTGACACACTGTGAGCCCCTGATACCACCTCACTGGGGGGGGGGGCAGGTCCTGCAGGGCCGTGTCAGGGGCCGAGCACTGAACACACACACACACACACACACACACACACACACACACACACACACACACGCACACACACACACAAAGAGCCACAGTCCTTTAAAGTTGACGTTATTAAACCTCTTTTTAAAAACGTACTCTGGACCCGCAGGTTTGACACAGACAGGATCGAACCTGGTGTTTGGAGAATGTGTCTCTGTCCTCTTGCTAGATGTTAGTGCAGCATCTCATTCTATCGACCATCACATCCTAGACTGGAAACGTTAAGTTAAGTTGATGATTGATTTTAAAAGCAGTTTTACGGTGGACGGTACAGGTACTGGACGTGTCTGGCTTGGAGGACTCCTGCAGACTAACTAACCAGCTGGTTAAATACCTGAGGCAGTACCTGTACGTGTCCAAGCCAGACACGTACAGGTACTGGACGTGTCTGGCTTGGAGGACTCCTGCAGACTAACTAACCAGCTGGTTAAATACCTGAGCCAGTACCTGTACGTGTCCAAGCCAGACACGTACAGGTACTGGACGTGTCTGGCTTGGAGGACTCCTGCAGACTAACTAACCAGCTGGTTAAATACCTGAGGCAGGCAGACACACAGGATGTCAGCCGGCTGATGAAGCATAAAGACAGAAGCAGAACTAGTCAGATTCTAATACTGGCAGACGCTGCTGCGTAGTATGATTGTGTAATCTGGTGACGAGTGGAGGGAAGGCCAGGGTTCTGCAGCCGGTGGCCCAGGGACCTGCAGAGCGAGACCATGGGGAACTCGGACTAAACAGAAGTTCTAACACTTAAACACATAAGAGATTTATAATCTAACAATAAATCTGCTATGGATGACTTCTCCTTCTACTTTGCAGCACCAGGTGGATTCCATCTCCCTTCTCTTCTCTGGATGACTTCTTGTTCACCTCCAGTTATACTTGTGGAATCTGGGAGCTACCTTTGATTCCCACTTAAAACATATTTCTAGGACCGCCTTCTTTCACTTTCATAACATCTCAAAAATCTGACATGTCTCAAAAAGATGCAGAAAAACTTGTCCAGACTTGATTATTGTAATTCCTTATTATCCGGCTCCAGCCAGAAGTCGTTAAGGACTTTGCAGTTTGTCCTAAAGGCTGCAGGACGTGTCCTGAAGACAACCAGGGACAGAGACCACATGTCTCCTGTGTTAACTCACTACACTGACTTCCTGTTACATTTAGAATTTAAATCCTCCTCCTCACCTACGTTAATAATATGGCAGCATCATACTTTCAACACACCCACCAAATGAGAGAAAATGAATCTTGAATCCCAGAGGAAACGTGTCAGTCTGGAAAGTGTAGAAAACATTCCTCAGTATGAACCTGTGTGTCAGTGTGCAGCTGGGAGTTGTAGTCCATGAAGAGCTGCAAAGATCCTCACTGCAGACAGATGGTTTTGTGGTTTGGTTCAGTTGTGCCACTCATGAGATAAAGAGTTGACACGGGTCATTTCTCTGAACTTCCTGTTAATGTAGTGAAGTCTCAGGCTGGATGTGATGTCTTCTGAGGTGCTGGACGTTCACAGTCATTTATCTTTTCCTGCAGGTCCTGAGCTGTCAGTCAACCCCGTCTCCTCATGTTTCCTGTGGAGGTTCACGACAGTGTTTCCCTGACAGATGTCTGAGGACAGAGTCTCCTCTGGGACTCTGATGTTCACACTGATGTTGACCTTGAAGTTGACGTGTTGGAGGCCTGGATGAGTTTGTCGTTGAGTTTTTTTGTCTGGTCTGTTCCTTTAAAATTAGTCCGGTCAGGGGATTTACTCAGGGGGGGTTGAGGGGGGGGGGGGGGTCTGTAAATCCAGAATGTACAAGAATAAAAGCCTATTAACATTTTGATCTATCAGACTGCAGATACAAACCATGTCAACACCCAAACACATCTGTTGGAGCTTATCTGTGTCCACTGCTCTTAATATGTTTGGAACCACGTCACTGGGTACCTTCACTGCAGCGCTGCCACTCACACACACTCACACACACTCACACACACTCACACACACTCACACACACTCACACACACTCACACACACTCACACTCACTCACCCACACTCACACAGACTCACACACACTCACACACACTCACACACACTCACACACACTCACACACACTCACACTCACTCACCCACACTCACACACACTCACACACTCACACACACCCACACACACTCACACACACTCACACACACTCACACACACTCACACACACTCACACACACTCACACAGACTCACACACACTCACACACACTCACACAGACTCACACACACTCACACACACTCACACACACTCACACACACTCACACAGACTCACACACACTCACACACACTCACACACACTCACACACACTCACACACACTCACACACACTCACACACACTCACACACACTCACACACAGACTCACACACACTCACACACACTCACACAGGATTTCAGCCTCTAAGCTGCTTCACCTCAAACCTGCTTCATACATTTCAGAGATTTGTCCAGAGGATAAAGACTCTGAGCTTTAATACTCAAAACAAGAACTTAACACCAGCAGCAGCAGCTTCAACGTACACTGAGCAATTATCTGTTTGATTCATTGACCATCTTCATCTTCATCTTCATCTTCATCTTCATCTTCATCTTCTTCATCTTCATCTTCATCTTCATCTTCATCTTCATCTTCATCATCATCTTTATCTTCATCAACATTATCATTATCATTATCATTATCATTATCATCATCATCTTCATCTTCATCTTCATCTTCATCTTCATCTTCATCTTCATCTTCATCTTTATCTTCATCATCTTCATCACACGTTGTTGTATTGATATTGATGTTTTTCAAATATTTTACATTCATATTGTTTAAATCTGTCGTTATATTGATTTCATGTATAAACACTTGTTTCCTTGACGACTCCACTGAGCTTTTAATTTTGATTTTGTGTGGAACAAACAAATCATAAAAATTGTATTAATTAATAAATAAACATGAAACGCGTCCGTTGAGTTTTTTCATTTTGATCTCCTGCAGCAGCGTCGTCGTTTTGTCTTTCCAGCGCCGATGAAATGAAAAGTGAAACGTGGAAGTCAAAGTTTCCCCGGAGAGAGAGAGCGAGAGAGAGAGAAAAAGAGAGAGAGAGAGAGAGAGAGAAAAAGAGAGAGAGAGAGAGAGAGAGAGACAGAAAAAGAGAGAGAGAGAGAGAGAGACAGAAAAAGAGAGAAAGAGAGAGAGAGAGACAGAAAGAGAGAGAATTGTAATTTTTAAATAACCTTTTCGAAGCTCATACCGTTAACACAAATGTTCTGCTTAAAAATTAAAAGAAAACAGATGTGAATAAAAAATACCAAGAAAAAAATCAAAGGAGAAAAGAAAAGTTCAGAACCAAAGATTTTAGTTCAGTGACACAACTCGTCCTTCACATCTTCATGTGTGTTTCTCCGATGATGAAAGAGTGACCAGAGGACGGATGGCGTCTCGGACTCAGGACAGAAAGGACACGCCCCCTGTCCCAGGATGAAGCTGCAGCAGATACCAGTCTGTAGCCGTGGTAACCATCTTCCACTGGAGGTCACCTGTCGGTCAGCTGGACCGTCCCACAGCCGCAGAGACGACCGGGGGGGAAGGGCGTACTCGTATTCATCATCCCATTGGTCAGATGGAGTCGACAGGTTAACAGCATCAGGTCTGAGCTCCTCCCCCAACCTGACCAGGTGAGGGTCAACTACTCATCTGAGCCAGTGGTGACCAGAGAAGATCCAGGACTGCCTTCTGGATCCCTGCATCAGACCTCGTGGTGGGACTGTCAGTCTGTGCCAAAGGGGAGAGGAACCAAGTTAGTGATGAGAAGGACCCCCCCCCCCCTATAAGGAAGCTAAAGTAGCCACCAGTTCCATGTAGACATTTTGGGACACACCCCTTCAACAGCACCTCCCAGCGTTCTTCTAAAAGTTGTCAGGTCCAAGAACAACCAGAGAAGTGGACGTCTTCTCCAGCTGAGATTCTCTGGTCACTTTGGGACACGATTGTCTCTCCACTGCTCGACCAGCTCTGTCTTCTCCAGGTTAAGGGCAGGGACGTAGAGTCTCACCCACCAGCTGCATACTTCAGACACCACCAGTAGGGGGCGCTGAGATGTTTGAAATGTTAAACCAGGTCCTAGAAATGTGTGAGAAGTGAGAATCAAAGGACAAATCGGGATCAAAGATCACTCCCAGATTTCTGAAGTTTCATTTAAAGCAATGACGATTTCCTCCATCATCATCACACATGATTAAATATAATATTTGATAAATGATGAAATTATTTTAAAATAATCATTGACTCTAATGGATTAGTTGTGCCACAGATTTCATTCTTTAACTCTTTGTTTCATGATGAGATTAATCACATTGAATCTGTTCAACAGAATTTCACAGTTTTCATCTGAATTTCTTTCATTTTAAATAAAACACATTCTTCATTATAATGTTGTTTATGAAACTCTTTTTTGGGATATAAAATGTTCAACATGTTAAAACTTTCAGCTTCAAATCATCTGAACTAAAGTCTGATTATTATCAACTGTCACTGGAAACATGAGCGATAGATTTTAGATAATAGTTATATAAAAATAGTTAAAGTTAGACTGGAAGAGTAAATTTGTAATAAAACATGAGTTTTGGTTCAACTCTCATTGTGTCGCTCAGTCGGACACTTCCTGACTTTTCTCTCACACAAAGATCCATAAAAAGAGAAGAACATAAATTCAAATATAACAAGCGGCTCTGATCACAAACAACAACAGCTACGGTCGGACTGCTGTGTCAACTCAGAGACGCCATGGCAACCCTCTCTGACAGGAAGTTTATTTTCTCAGGCCTTTCGAAAAATGAATAACCATCAAGCCGCAGCTGCCAAGTTCCTCTGGCCCGGGTTCAAACCCACGGAGCGAACAGGACGCTCAGTGAGGATGTCATGTACGCAGCAGATAAACTGTGGATCAGTATCAACCTCCGCTGAAGAGCTGCTGCCGCTCTGCAGCTTCCACTCAATGATCTTCCTCCACACGTTCTAATGT
>NC_083651.1:308653-323653 GCF_963576545.1 Limanda limanda
TGGTAGTTGGTCTGGTTGTTGGTCTGGTTGTTGGTCTGGTTGTTGGTCTGGTTGTTGGTCTGGTAGTTGGTCTGGTTGTTGGTCTGGTTGTTGGTCTGGTAGTTGGTCTGGTTGTTGGTCTGGTAGTTGGTCTGGTTGTTGGTCTGGTAGTTGGTCTGGTAGTTGGTCTGGTTGTTGGTCTGGTTGTTGGTCTGGTAGTTGGTCTGGTTGTTGGTCTGGTTGTTGGTCTGGTTGTTGGTCTGGTAGTTGGTCTGGTTGTTGGTCTGGTTGTTGGTCTGGTTGTTGGTCTGGTAGTTGGTCTGGTTGTTGGTCTGGTAGTTGGTCTGGTTGTTGGTCTGATTGTTGGTCTGGTAGTCGGTTGTAGACCAGATTCAGTCTCAGTGGGAGTGTGGACATCACAGTCTGTCTTTGAGGTCAGAGGTTACCCTTGTTACCATGACGATCCCAGCCTCTGTTCTTTCATCATTTATCACTTCATTCATTCTTCTGACCAGAGGCGTTCCAGAATTAGCAGAGCTATGCGTGTCTGTCATGTTCAGTAACCAAAGAGCATCTGAATAACAGGTCCCTGAGGCCAGGGGTCCATGGCCACTGTCCCAGGCCTGGACCAGACAAAAGCTGCATGTGTTGGTGGTGTCACCACGTTCACATGTGGCCGGGGGGCGCAGTAGTACTTCTGCATTAGCATATCCACTGTGTCTGCAGCAGGAACAGTGAGAATGTCTGCACTGTACCACCATTATGGAATAATGAAGGAATTTATGACCACACCACAAAAAGACTGCAAGATATTTATACACCCGTCTGAACCGGCTCTGTTAGGTACCAGTCCAGTGACATCATCAGCACTCGGTACATTTGACCTGTTAGAGACTCGGAAGTCAGTGATGCTGTTAGAGGTTGCCGTGGAAACATGAATCCATTACCCAGATACCCATAGAGTTACATATACATTATATCAAAGTTGAATTTCGTTGTATTAGTACTTGTACTGTGCAATGACAAGTTGAATCTAATCTAATCTAATATACTAATGTTACATGGATGTCGTACAGACGTTATATACATGTTATATGGACATTATACAGATTTCATATAGACATTTTAAAGATGTAGGGATAACAAGAGAACCAATACTTTGGTATCAAGTTGATGACAAAATTCTAAAAACTTTATGGTACTCTTTTATTTTTACAGTACCAGAGATACCGAACAATACCAGACAACAGCAGCAAAATGATTCCTTTGGGATCAGAAACATTACATTATCCAGTTTCCATGTATGAACCTGTTGCATGTTCTCCATCGTGAACTGCCTCACGCTGACAATAATCACCAACACTGATCACAAGTTATTAGGACCTGAACAGTGATCAAGTTTACTTTGTTTTTGTTTCATTCACTTATGAGACACGGAATTAAACCCGTTGCCACTGCTACACAACTCGAGACGCAACGAGACACGCACAGACAGATCAGTGTTTAATTATCCAGATTCATGATCCCACATCATCGATCAATAACTAAATACATAAATCAATCAAATCTTATTTGTAGAGCACATATTCACAGATCCCAGTTTGTCTCATCGTCTGTAACAAGGTGAGACGTCCTCTGTCTTCAACAAGAGTCAAACTACTGAAACCTGTAACAGGTGAAGAAGGTAGAAACCTCAGAGACACATGTGAGGACCCGTCTCCAGGAGACACGTGTGAGGACCCGTCTCCAGGAGACACGTGTGAGGACCCGTCTCCAGGAAGGACACTAGAGCAACAGATGTCCCCTAGAACAGAGGACATCAGAAAGTCAGAGTCTTTACAGCTTTGATTAGAATAAACACTTTGAAGAATAACTGAAGGTCAATGACCTGATGGATTATTGTCAGTGATGTGAGGAGACGTATTATATATGAAGCAGTCTGGTTGTGATCATAGTCTCTGGTCATGATCCACTGCCTTTGAATCTTCAACGTACAGAAGGAGTCTGTCTCCACAACTGAAGCTGAGATGATTCCTCAGCAGAGGAGCTTGATGCTGAAGCTCTGGCTCCTCCTGCTCCTCCTCCTCCTCCTCCTCCTCCTCCTCCTCCTCCTCCTCCTCCTCCTCCTCCTCTAGAGACTTTAGGGACGACAGCCTGAATTCTGGGAGCTCAGGGCTCTAGTGGTGATAAGGTTCAGCTCTTTGAGGTATAATGGTGCCATTTTATTAATGTAGGTGAGGAGGAGGATTTAAAATTCTCAATGTAACAGGAAGCCAGTGTAGTGAAGCTACCACAGGAGACATGTGGTGTCTGTCCCTGGTTGTCTTCAGGACACGTGCTGCAGCATTTAGGACAAACTGCAGAGTCTCTAACGACTTCCTGCTGGAGCCGGATACTAAGGAATTACAATCATCATGTCTGGATGGAACAAAGGCCTGGACTCGTTCTTCTGCATCTTTCTGAGAAAGGACATGTCAGATTTTTGAGATATTACACAAGTAAAAGAGGGCGGTCCTAAAAATGTGTTTTAAGTGAGAATTAAAGGACAAATCAGGATCATCATAAGCTCGATGTCGTTTAGCTTAGCTTCATCATTCGATAATGTGTCTCTAAGGTGTTTAGGGTCAAGTACTAGAACCTCAGTTTTATCTGAGTTTAATAACAGAAACTTGCAGGTCATCCAGGTTTTTATGTCCTTGAGACATGCTCGGAGTTTAGTTAATTGATGACAAAGTTCTGGTTTTATTGAAAAGTATAACTGGGTGTCATCCACACAGCAGTGTGTCCTGATAATGTTTCCCAGTGGAAGCATTTCTAGTGAGAATACATTTGGGCCGAGTCTGTGGAACAGCGTGGTTAACTTGGTGCCCATAGAAGACTCATCATTCATTTACACAGAATACATGTGTGAATAGAAGAGCAGACACACACAAAGACCCTTATCTGCTCAGCCTAGCACTGAACCCAGTGGAGCTTTGGCAGGTTTTTGTAAATTAATAAATATTTGTTTGTCGACATAAAACAATTACATATGTTGACATATGAGAAAACAGATGTTAACATGATGCTGCTTAACGACGAAGCTGAGCCGTGTGTGTGTGTGTGTGTGTGTGTGTGTGTGTGTTGGGGGGGTATAAATGGCACAGAATTCCACCCTGAGCTCTGGACGTATGAAACCCGACATTGTGCAACTTCTACAATGGACACACTGTCGACACCATGCGTCTAATTCAATTAGCCGGGAGACGTTGCATAAATTCCCCCAGAATCCTCTGATGAGCCACTGTTAGCCTCGGGGGGGGGGGGGGTCTGAGCTATAACCGTCAGTCCAAACCCCGACTGTCGGACCTGAGCTTCAACATGGTGCAGGGTCGAGGTCAGAGGTCACAGAGGAAACACGAGAGTCTCATGGAAAACTTCATTTTTTAATGAAAACTTATCATGTATGTGTCATCTACAACCAGAGAAACACACAGTATTTCAGACAGACTGCTAGCTGTGCTAAGCTAAAGGGAGCTAGTTTAACATGCTATGTTTGTCACAACACACGTCTCAGTCATGACAAGGTGTATGGACACAAGTTTGTGGACACCCATTGGACCTGGCCATGGGCGATGTAAGTTTGTGTGTAAATGGTTTGTATTTATTTATAGATTCTAGTCCTGATGACTCACAGCTCGTTACAGTTTATTGACATCCACTCATTCACACACACACTGCATGTAGTAGCAGCACTTTTTTCCTATCTTCATCTGCATCTTGAGACAAATTATGATTTGTGACTATGGGCTATACAATTAAATTTGATTGATTGATTGATTGATTGATTGATCTTGCCCAAGGACACTTCGGCATGCAGATGGGGAAGACTGGGATTGAACTGCCGACCTTCTCGTTGGAGGACGACCGCTCTACCTCTCGGCCACAGCCGCCCCAGATGTTTTATTGCTTTATTGAAATCAAGGAGGAAACAAACAGCAGCTTTTATCAACATCATTTCCACCGAGACAATATGTCCTCAAGACCAGGAGCTGCTGACACCAGGAGTCATGTTGACGGAGTCGTGACTCCAGCTCCACACAGATGGTCGAGTCAAACTTTTAATGCCTCCATCTTTAGAGGCTGCGTTTTCTGAGGCACCATATGTGACGGAGCGAAGTGCAGATCCTGGATCAGGCCACGGAGGTCTGCTGCTGCACGCCGTCTGCTGCCGCCATGTTGGCGTGTTGAAAGAGCTTCAGAGAGAGAGAGAGTTCACACAAGAGTCTGTTCACTGGAAAAACATGAAAACCTCCAGATCAGTTTTATTTCTGTGAAACACATAAAAAAAAACATTGATCAGGAGTAAACATGTCAATGTGACTCATTTATTTATATTTATCTTTATATCTACATTGTAATAAGTTTGTTTATTTTCATACTTTGAGTTTAAGTAACTGAATTAAAGTAACTCTTCTTCTTCTTCTTCTTCTGTCTCCATGCTGACAGGCTCGTCCAGGACGTGGGACGAAGTCTTTGTGTTCTTCAGACTGATAGCATGGCACTGAGTGGGTGGACATGTTTCCTGGTGACAAAGAACCACCACAGGCGCTTCAGAGGAGCAAGAGAGGAGAAGGAGAAGCTGCATTAACTGGGATTCTTTCATGGTCCCGATCAGATTCATTTAAAAACATCATACTAAAGACTCTCCTTGTCTCCCACGTCATCATGTCTCTCTCTTCACGTCCGTCCTCAGGGGAGACACAGACAGAACAGACAGACAGAATGGACGCCCCAACTGTTAGGGCGTCCATCAAAAGGTCGTCTGGATGTCCTGACTGGTTCCTACGTAAACACAGAGAGGCAAGAATGGCCTGCACATCAGAGGCAGAATCCTGCTGCTGAGGACAGAACGCTCAGCTGGACATTGACACTGATACAGTTTACAGTTATGTCACTGTGTAATACCCCAGTCTCATACTAGAGC
The DNA here is from genome assembly GCF_963576545.1 of Limanda limanda. Taxonomy (NCBI): domain Eukaryota; kingdom Metazoa; phylum Chordata; class Actinopteri; order Pleuronectiformes; family Pleuronectidae; genus Limanda; species Limanda limanda. The sequence continues at coordinate 313,599 of NC_083651.1, forward strand.
TTAATATGTGACTGTCGAATATGTTAATGATCATACAAATATAAAAGTCATTTCAATCCCATGATTGTAGAATGGACACATTGGACCTTTCCTTACTCCTTTCCTCACTCCTTCCCTAACTCCCTTCAACTTCTCCTTCACATCTTTCCTTTAGGGTCAAAAATTAGAGGTCAGGAAAGAGACTCTTTGACCACACCTGAAGTCATCGCCACTAGATGGCAGCGCTAATATCTGAGATATTTCAGCTGAGGCGACGTGTCATCTTCTTCAATTACATTTGATGTAAACAGCTCCTCCCGTTAGCCAGTGGCTTCACATGGTAATGCAGCTCGAGAAGCATTTTCTCCGTAAGTAAAGACAGGAGACCCTCGGTGTCTCAGGGGTTTGAACCTTCGTCCTCGATGGTTCTAACGTGTCAGATCCTCGTCTGTCAGACCTCACACTGACTTCCTGCTCAGAGTCCGGCTGTCAGATATCGGCTTCCTGCTGCCGCCACTCTGACGCTTCGTTATCTGTCCACACACGTCCTCCAGCTTCCTCCTCAGGTATCTGCTCCACAGCAGGACTACAGGGTCCACGACACAGGAACTGGTCCTGAGCCAGAGGAATCTGATCCTTAATGAAGAGGATCTGGTCCTGAACGAGACCTGAGTTGTGATGAGTTCATCAAACATGTTGAGTTGTTGTTTGTTTTCCTGTTTTAATTTGTGATGATGTGTTTGGGGACTGTAGGATTTTATTGTTTAGTGAATAATGTGACAGGTGAGTAGAGCTGAGGTTGTACTAAACAGTCTGTCTGCGTCCTGTCTGTCTGCGTCCTGTCTGTCTGCGTCCTGTCTGTCTGCGTCCAGTCTGTCTGCGTCCTGTCTGTCTGCGTCCTGTCTGTCTGCATCCTGTCTGTCTGCGTCCTGTCTGTCTGCGTCCTGTCTGTCTGTGTCCAGTCTGTCTGCGTCCTGTCTGTCTGCGTCCTGTCTGTCTGCGTCCTGTCTGTCTGCGTCCTGTCTGTCTGCGTCCTGTCTGTCTGCGTCCTGTCTGTCTGCATCCTGTCTGTCTGTGTCCAGTCTGTCTGCGTCCTGTCTGTCTGCGTTCGTCTGTCTGCGTCCCGGCCAGTCTGTCTGCGTCCTGTCTGTCTGCGTCCTGTCTGTCTGCATCCTGTCTGTCTGTGTCCCGTCTGTCTGCGTCCAGTCTGTCTGCGTCCTGTCTGTCTGCGTCCTGTCTGTCTGCGTCCCGTCTGTCTGCGTCCCGTCTGTCTGCGTCCCGTCTGTCTGTGTCCTGTCTGTCTGCGTCCTGTCTGTCTGCGTCCCGTCTGTCTGCGTCCCGTCTGTCTGCGTCCTGTCTGTCTGCGTCCTGTCTGTCTGCGTCCTGTCTGTCTGCGTCCCGTCTGTCTGCGTCCTGTCTGTCTGCGTCCTGTCTGTCTGCGTCCTGTCTGTCTGTGTCCCGTCTGTCTGCGTCCAGTCTGTCTGCGTCCTGTCTCTCTGCGTCCTGTCTGTCTGCGTCCCGTCTGTCTGCGTCCCGTCTGTCTGCGTCCCGTCTGTCTGTGTCCTGTCTGTCTGCGTCCTGTCTGTCTGCGTCCCGTCTGTCTGCGTCCCGTCTGTCTGCGTCCTGTCTGTCTGCGTCCTGTCTGTCTGCGTCCAGTCTGTCTGCGTCCTGTCTGTCTGCGTCCCGTCTGTCTGCGTCCTGTCTGTCTGTCTGTGTCCTGTCTGTCTGCGTCCTGTCTGTCTGCGTCCTGTCTGTCTGCGTCCCGTCTGTCTGCGTCCCGTCTGTCTGCGTCCTGTCTGTCTGCGTCCTGTCTGTCTGCGTCCAGTCTGTCTGCGTCCTGTCTGTCTGCGTCCCGTCTGTCTGCGTCCTGTCTGTCTGTCTGTGTCCTGTCTGTCTGCGTCCTGTCTGTCTGCATCCTGTCTGTCTGCGTCCAGTCTGTCTGCGTCCTGTCTGTCTGCGTCCTGTCTGTCTGCGTCCTGTCTGTCTGCGTCCCGTCTGTCTGCGTCCAGTCTGTCTGCGTCCTGTCTGTCTGCGTCCCGTCTGTCTGCGTCCAGTCTGTCTGCGTCCTGTCTGTCTGCGTCCCGTCTGTCTGCGTCCTGTCTGTCTGCGTCCCGTATGTCTGCGTCCCGTCTGTCTGCGTCCAGTCTGTCTGTGTCCTGTCTGTCTGCGTCCCGTCTGTCTGCGTCCAGTCTGTCTGCGTCCTGTCTGTCTGCGTCCTGTCTGTCTGCGTCCTGTCTGTCTGCGTCCAGTCTGTCTGCGTCCTGTCTGTCTGCGTCCTGTCTGTCTGCGTCCTGTCTGTCTGCGTCCCGTCTGTCTGCGTCCAGTCTGTCTGCGTCCTGTCTGTCTGCGTCCTGTCTGTCTGCGTCCTGTCTGTCTGTCTGCGTCCTGTCTATCTGCGCCCTGTCTGTCTGCGTCCTGTCTGTCTGCGTCCTGTCTGTCTGTCTGCGTCCTGTCTGTCTGCGTCCTGTCTGTCTGTCTGCGTCCTGTCTGTCTGCGTCCTGTCTGTCTGTCTGCGTCCTGTCTGTCTGCGTCCTGTCTGTCTGTCTGCGTCCTGTCTGTCTGCGTCCTGTCTGTCTGCGTCCTGTCTGTCTGCGCCCTGTCTGTCTGCGTCCTGTCTGTCTGCGTCCTGTCTGTCTGCGTCCCGTCTGTCTGCGTCCTGTCTGTCTGTCTGCGTCCTGTCTGTCTGTCTGCGTCCTGTCTGTCTGCGTCCTGTCTGTCTGCGTCCTGTCTGTCTGCGTCCTGTCTGTCTGCGTCCCGTCTGTCTGCGTCCTGTCTGTCTGCGTCCTGTCTGTCTGCGTCCTGTCTGTCTGCGTCCTGTCTGTCTGTCTGCGTCCTGTCTGTCTGCGTCCTGTCTGTCTGTCTGCGTCCTGTCTGTCTGCGTCCTGTCTGTCTGCGTCCTGTCTGTCTGCGTCCTGTCTGTCTGCGCCCTGTCTGTCTGCGTCCTGTCTGTCTGCGTCCTGTCTGTCTGCGTCCTGTCTGTCTGCGTCCCGTCTGTCTGCGTCCTGTCTCTCTGACAAAGACTTTATATAAAACTGAATCCATTCTCTTTTACTGGTTTAATATTAGATATTATTGATTAGATTATTTAATATTAGATTTATGAATTATGATTAATATGAATATTTATTATTCATCTCAAGCTTCAGACCCACGTCACACTGAGGCGTGTGCACGTGAGAGGTGATTCACCTGTGAACCAATCAGCAGCGAGTGGGGGGGGGTGTCCCTCCTCCTGCCGATAGGTGGCGCGCGCAGCTAAGAGCTCCCGCGCCTGTTTGTGTTGCAGCGTCACGCACCGGGCGCGTGCACGCGCTGCAGCTGCACGTTCTGTTGTGCATCATCAGCGAGGACACGCGGACACGCGGACAGGTCTGTTTCCTTTCAGCCAATCAGAGCGAAGCATTCACCTGCTCTACCTGCGCGTCCAGGTGAGAGGAGAGCGCGCTCCCGATCCAGGTGTTTAACGACGGAGGAGAGAGAGAGAGAGAGAGAGAGAGAGAGAGAGAGAGAGAGAGAGAGAGAGTGTGTGTGTGAGTGTGTGTCTCTCTGTCTCTGTGAGTGTGTGTGTGTGTGTGTCTCTGTGTGTGTTTGTCTCTGTCTCTGTGTGTGTGTGTGTGTGTGTGTGTTTGTGAGTGTGTGTTTGTGTGTGTGTGTCTCTGTCTGTGTGTGTGTGTGTGTGTCTGTGCCTCTGTGAGTGTGTGTGTCTGTGCCTCTGTGAGTGTGTATGTGTGTGTGTGTGTGTGACTCTCTCTCTCTCTCTCTCTCTCTCTCTCTCTCTCTCTGTGTGTGTGTGTGTGTGTGTGTGTGTGTGTGTGTGTGTGTGTGTGTGTGTGTGTCTGTGCCTCTGTGAGTGTGTATGTGTGTGTGTGTGACTCTCTCTCTCTCTCTGTGTGTGTGTGTGTGTGTGTGTGTGTGTGTGTGTGTGTGTGTGTGTGTGTGTGTGTGTGTGTGTGTGTGTGTGTGTGTGTGTGTGTGTGTGTGTGTGTCTCCTCCCTGTCAGACCACAGACGCTCCTCGCAGCTCAGATGTCTCGGGCACGAGCTGCGGGTTCTCGCTCCAACTAAACAAAGTAAAATCAGACAAAGTCCGGGACTCGGACCAGACCCGTCAGAGTAGAGTGGGTCCGGGTCTGAACCGGGTCTGAACCGGGTCTGAACCGGGTCTGAACCGGGTCTGAACCGGGATTAAGTGTTTGTGCTGGTTGTCAGGAGCGGGAGGAGCCGGATCGAGGAGCCGGATCGAGGAGCCGGATCGAGGAGCCGGATCGAGGACCCCCATGCGGACTGGACTCTGATCACTGAAGCGGATCATGGCGGAGAGTCCGCGCTGCAAGAGACGCAAACAGGCGAACCCGCGGAGGACGAGCGGTAAGAGACACACGCAAAACAAACTCCCGCAAGCACCCCCCCCCCCCCCCAAAGTTCTGTAACGGGCCCGTGTGTACGGACCTGGAGCCGGTGGACGGGGACGGGGACGGGGACGGGGACGGGACTCTGGGAAAACCGTTAGTTTTTATTGCAGGTGCGCTTGCATTCAATGTCTTGAGAGAGGTTTAAACCAAAAGAAAAAAAAAATTTCTAATGATTTAAATGCATTTGTAAATTAATAGAAGTGATAATGTTTTAATTTCGTTTCTTAATTTTTTGTTTTATTTTTCATGTTATATTTTATGTCTGATTTTAGTTTTTTTTAAAGTTTTCTCTTTCATTGAAAAAAATGTAAGGAATTTATAAATTCAAAATTCACAAGTTTTACACAAAATAAAAATAACTGAAATGACTTAAATTCATTAAATGAACATTCCGTAATTTCAACACAAAAATGATAATTTTTTTCACCAGATAAAAAAGGTATTGTGACAATTAAATTTAAAATTAAAAAGTTAAAATAAAATGTTACTGACTGTTAAAGTAGAATTAAATGTGAATGTTTTTGATTCTCTGCATCTCGGGGACTTCTCTTTTTCTCCGAGCGTCGATTTCAGATTCTCTGTAAAACAGAACATGTCCATTTCACGTAAAGATCAAATCAACCTTTTTGTAAAATAACATCATGAGGAAGAAACTCCCAAAACATTATAATTTTTCAAAATTATTTTTTTCTCATAAAAAATGACAATTTTCAATAAGAATCATTTTGAAAAAAATAAAGAAAAAAAAAACTGCATCAGAAGAGGCGAGAAAATACGAAGAGTGGACGATGTGCGGCAGGATCCTGTAGTCTGTCCTGTAGTGTGTCCTCTAGTCTGTCCTGTAATCTGTCCTGTAGTTTGTCCTGTAGTCTGTCCTGTAGTCTGTCCTGTAGTCTGTCCTCTAGTCTGTCCTGTAGTGTGTCCTGTAGTCTGTCCTCTAGTGTGTCCTCTAGTCTGTCCTGTAGTCTGTCCTGTAGTCTGTCCTGTAGTGTGTCCTCTAGTCTGTCCTGTAGTCTGTCCTGTAGTCTGTACTGTTGTCTGTCCTGTAGTCTGTCCTGTAGTTTGTCCTGTAGTTTGTCTTCTAGTCTGTCCTGTAGTCTGTACTGTAGTCTGTCCTGTAGTTTGTCCTGTAGTCTGTCCTGTAGTCTGTCCTGTAGTCTGTCCTGTAGTTTGTCTTCTAGTCTGTCCTGTAGTCTGTACTGTAGTCTGTCCTGTAGTTTGTCCTGTAGTCTGTCCTGTAGTCTGTCCTGTAGTCTGTCCTGTAGTTTGTCTTCTAGTCTGTCCTGTAGTCTGTACTGTAGTCTGTCCTGTAGTTTGTCCTGTAGTCTGTCCTGTAGTCTGTCCTGTAGTTTGTCCTGTAGTCTGTCCTGTAGTTTGTCCTGTAGTGTGTCCTGTAGTCTGTCCTGTAGTCTGTCCTGTAGTGTGTCCTGTAGTCTGTCCTCTAGTCTGTCCTGTAGTTTGTCCTGTAGTGTGTCCTGTAGGGTGTCCTGTAGTGTGTCCTCTAGTCTGTCCTGTAGTCTGTCCTGTAGTGTGTCCTGTAGTCTGTCCTGTAGTCTGTCCTCTAGTCTGTCCTGTAGTTTGTCCTGTAGTGTGTCCTGTAGGGTGTCCTGTAGTGTGTCCTGTAGTCTGTCCTGTAGTTTGTCCTATAGTCTGTCCTGTAGTTTGTCCTGTAGTTTGTCCTGTAGTCTGTCCTGTAATCTGTCATGTAGTCTGTACTGTAGTTTGTCCTGTAGTTTGTCCTGTAGTCTGTCCTGTAGTCTGTCCTGTAGTCTGTACTGTAGTGTGTCCTGTAGTGTGTCCTTTAGTCTGTCCTGTAGTCTGTACTGTAGTCTGTCCTGTAGTGTGTCCTGTAGTCTGTCCTGTAGTCTGTCCTGTAGTCTGTACTGTAGTGTGTCCTGTAGTCTGTCCTGTAGTCTGTCCTGTAGTCTGTCCTGTAGTGTGTCCTGTAGTCTGTCCTGTAGTCTGTCCTGTAGTCTGTCCTGTAGTTTGTCCTCTAGTCTGTCCTGTAGTTTGTTCTGTAGTGTGTCCTGTAGTGTGTCCTGTAGTGTGTCCTGTTGTGTGTCCTGTAGTCTGTCCTGTAGTTTGTCCTATAGTCTGTCCTGTAGTTTGTCCTGTAGTTTGTCCTGTAGTCTGTCCTGTAGTCTGTCCTGTAGTTTGTACTGTAGTGTGTCCTGTAGTGTGTCCTGTAGTGTGTCCTGTAGTGTGTCCTGTAGTCTGTCCTGTAGTTTGTCCTATAGTCTGTCCTGTAGTCTGTCCTGTAATCTGTCATGTAGACTGTACTGTAGTTTGTCCTGTAGTTTGTCCTGTAGTCTGTCCTGTAATCTGTCATGTAGTCTGTACTGTAGTTTGTCCTGTAGTTTGTCCTGTAGTCTGTCCTGTAGTCTGTCCTGTAGTCTGTACTGTAGTGTGTCCTGTAGTGTGTCCTTTAGTCTGTCCTGTAGTCTGTCCTGTAGTCTGTCCTGTAGTTTGTCTTCTAGTCTGTCCTGTAGTCTGTACTGTAGTCTGTCCTGTAGTTTGTCCTGTAGTCTGTCCTGTAGTCTGTCCTGTAGTTTGTCCTGTAGTCTGTCCTGTAGTTTGTCTTCTAGTCTGTCCTGTAGTCTGTACTGTAGTCTGTCCTGTAGTTTGTCCTGTAGTCTGTCCTGTAGTCTGTCCTGTAGTTTGTCCTGTAGTCTGTCCTGTAGTTTGTCTTCTAGTCTGTCCTGTAGTCTGTACTGTAGTTTGTCCTGTAGTCTGTCCTGTAGTGTGTCCTGTAGTCTGTCCTGTAGTCTGTCCTGTAGTCTGTCCTGTAGTTTGTCCTCTAGTCTGTCCTGTAGTTTGTCCTGTAGTGTGTCCTGTAGTGTGTCCTGTAGTGTGTCCTGTAGTGTGTCCTGTAGTCTGTCCTGTAGTGTGTCCTCTAGTCTGTCCTGTAATCTGTCCTGTAGTCTGTCCTGTAGTCTGTCCTCTAGTGTGTCCTGTAGTGTGTCCTGTAGTCTGTCCTGTAGTCTGTCCTGTAGTCTGTCCTCCAGTGTGTCCTGTAGTCGTGTCCTCTAGTGTGTCCTGTAGTCTGTCCTGTAGTGTGTCCGGTAGTGTGTCCTCTAGTCTGTCCTCTAGTCTGTCCTGTAGTGTGTCCGGTAGTGTGTCCTCTAGTCTGTCCTGTAGTCTGTCCTCTAGTGTGTCCTGTAGTCTGTCCTGTAGTCTGTCCTCTAGTGTGTCCTCTAGTCTGTCCTCTAGTCTGTCCTGTAGTGTGTCCGGTAGTCTGTCCTGTAGTCTGTCCTCTAGTCTGTCCTGTAGTGTGTCCGGTAGTGTGTCCTCTAGTCTGTCCTGTAGTCTGTCCTCTAGTGTGTCCTGTAGTCTGTCCTGTAGTCTGTCCTGTAGTCTGTCCTGTAGTGTGTCCTGTAGTCTGTCCTGTAGTCTGTCCTGTAGTCTGTACTGTAGTTTGTCCTGTAGTCTGTCCTCTAGTCTGTCCTCTAGTGTGTCCTCCAGTGTGTCCTGTAGTGTGTCCTTTAGTTTGTCCTTTAGTCTGTCCTCTAGTGTGTCCTCCAGTCTGTCCTGTAGTCTGTCCTCTAGTGTGTCCTGTAGTCTGTCCTGTAGTGTGTCCTCTAGTGTGTCCTCTAGTGTGTCCTCTAGTGTGTCCTCTAGTGTGTCCACTAGTCTGTCCTGTAGTCTGTCCTGTAGTTTGTCCTGTAGTGTGTCCGGTAGTGTGTCCTCTAGTGTGTCCTGTAGTCTGTACTGTAGTCTGTCCTGTTGTCTGTCCTGTAGTCTGTCCTGTAGTCTGTCCTGTAGTCTGTCCTGTAGTCTGTCCTGTAGTCTGTCCTGTTGTCTGTCCTGTAGTCTGTCCTGTAGTTTGTCCTCTAGTGTGTCCTCTAGTGTGTCCAGTAGTGTGTCCTCTAGTGTGTCCACTAGTCTGTCCTCTAGTCTGTCTTGTAGTTTGGATTGGGATCATTCGTTCCACATCTCACAGCAAAGTCATTGTTTTTGTCTCGTTGTGTTTTTGACGTCTCTATTGAAAATTAATGGTCAGTTATTTGTGATGTTTTTGTTTTTATTTAGTGTCAGAGGTCATGTGACCTTTAAACCTGCAGAGTGACCCCCCCCCCCCCCCCGGTGCACACCCCCCTCAGGGCAAAACAAAGAAAAGCTTCTCGTTCTTAATCACAACTTAGACCCCCCCGCCCCCCCCCCCCGCCTCGCGTGTGGAAGAGAGAACGAGATGGAGAGATGGTCGAGTAGAAAAGAAAGAATAGTGAAGGTGTGTGCCCCCCCCCCAGCTGGATTACAGGACGACGGGCGAGAGATATTAATAATATTCATAACGACCTAGAGAGAGAAACAGAACAAAACCTTCAGTCCTTTAATCAAGGTAAAAAATATAGAATCTTTCTTTCAAAACAATTCTGAATTATTCTAATTGTTTTTGTAGCAGCTGATTTTAAAAACTTTTCAGACGTCTCTTCTATTATATTTGTATTATTTTCTAGATTTTTTTTGATCCAGAATCTTTCTTTTTTCTAGATTGAAGATTTTTTCACAAATTTCTTGAACAAGAAATAATCTGAATTTTATGAGTTTTTGTATCTGCTCCTCACGGTGGGGGGGGGGGCAGATCATAAATGTTGAGATGACATCATCGATGACAATATCACCCTGCAGTACTGTAACGGGGAGGGGGGGCTTGTCTCTGTGTCGCCAACAACAACTCCTTACACGTGTCCACGTCCCATGATGCATCAGTGCAAGGTGACTGACATGCACCCCCCCCCCCCCCCATTCAGTCAGCATTACACATCAACGTCGGGGGGGGGGGGTCACTGCTTTATCAGAACTAAAAATAAAATATATAATTAAATACAAATCGTTAAACTGAAATAAAATGATTCGCTTTTAACTTTACACATTAGACTTTGTTTTTTTATTATGATATTCTTTGTCTTCAATAGATGTTATATTAAACACACTTTCACATACACACTTTCACATACACACTTTCACATACACACTTTCACATACACACTTTCACATACACACTTTCACATACACACTTTCACATACACACTTTCACATACACACTTCACATACACACTTTCACATACACACTTTCACATACACACTTTCACATACACACTTTCACATACACACTTTCACATACACACTTTTACCCGGTGTAGACGAACCTGTTCAGGTTCAGTGACTCCTCTTGTCATTGGCCCCTCCTCTTGTCATTGGCCCCTCCTCTTCTCATTGGCCCCTCCCCTCACGGAAACGGTTGATTGTGCTCCTGCGGCAAGGTCGACCACACATGGAACAATCAATAACGGATGGCTGGATTTAGGTGTCATGACATCTGTGGTGTCCAGACCGCCCCCCCACCCCCCCCCTTACACACCTCTATCCGACAGCTCCAAGCCCCGCCCACCTCAAATCAATCAAAGCACTTGAAAAAGGGGTTTTCCCAGGTGTCACTTAACGACTCACGGCAGCAGTGACTAGTTTCATCAACATAAAGTTTTTATTGGTTTGAATCATCTTCATACAGACGTCCGACCAGGTTTGTCCTGAAGATTTAAAAGTTACGTAAACAAAGTTGAGACTCTTTTCCTGCTGGGGGGGGGGGGCTGCTCTTACACGACAATGAGGATAGTCTACTTAAGTAAATCATAAATAATCATCATAATACTGTAAATATTCA
>NC_083651.1:331153-346153 GCF_963576545.1 Limanda limanda
GAAGTGACCTGTTCCCTCTGCTGCAGAGGTCATGTGATCATGTTGACTTCACCTGACACGTCAGCTCTTCTTCATCTTCTTCACCAGAGACATTTGTTGTAGTTTCTTCATGTTTGTTTCCCGTGTTAGAAGCTCCTAACTGTGTGTGTGTGTGTGTGTGTGTGTCTGCCTGTGTGTGTGTGTCTGCCTGTGTGTGTGTGTGTGTGTGTGTGTTGGGGGGACTCAAGGTGTTAACCAGGATTAACGTCCTGCAGTTTGACCTGATTGATAACACACTTTACTGGTAAAAACACACTGATGTGTGTGTGTATGTGTGTTCAGTTGTTCTTGTGTGTCAGTGATGGGCTCTCTTGTTTCACTTGCCCCGCCCACTAACGGGGAACTCTTTCATTTGTCTCAATGGTCGACCACAAGATCCCGTCAGTCTGACATCAGGTCTCCATGACAACTCCCACCCAGCCCTGCTGTTCAATCTGTTCGACCTATCACGTTGTTGGAAACTGTTGGACGCCACTGATTGGTTGTGTGTCAGCGGATCAAACCTACACACACCTGTAGACACACACCTGTAGACACACACCTGTAGACACACACCTGTAGACACACACCTGTAGACACACACCTGTAGAAACACACCTGTAGACACACACCTGTAGACACACACCTGTAGACACAGAATGTGGACGCGTGTGTGTTACCTGCCTGTGTGCGATGAATCACTTCTGCTCTCGACCACTAGGCAGCGACATCGTTCTCATCTATCTCCCTCCTGCTGTTCAGGTGATCAACTCACAGGAGAGAGAGAGCGGGGGGGGGTGAGAGAGGGGGTGAGAGACAGAGAGAGAGAGAGCGAGGGGGGGTGACAGAGAGAGAGGGGATGAGAGGCAGAGAGAGGGAGAGAGAGAGCGAGAGAGAGAGAGACAGAGAGAGCGAGAGAGACAGAGAGACAGAGAGAGAGAGAGAGAAAGAGAGAGAGAGAGAGAGAGACAGAGAGAGGGAGAGAGAGAGGGAGAGAGAGAGCGAGAGAGAGAGAGAGACAGAGAGAGCGAGAGAGACAGAGAGAGAGAGAGAGAGAGAGAGAGAGAGAGAGAGAGAGAGAGAGAGAGAGAGAGAGAGAGAGAGAGAGAGAGAGAGAGAGAGAGAGAGACAGAGAGAGAGGGAGAGAGAGAGAGAGAGACAGAGAGAGAGGGAGAGAGAGAGAGAGAGAGAGACAGAGAGAGGGAGAGAGGGAGGAAAAGGGGGAGAGCAGGTTTCAGAGATTGGCAGAATGTGGACGAGTCACCTGAACTCCAACGAGGGCAGACGATGGGGAGAGGAGATGGGGCGGGAGAGGGACAAAGAATTGAGACAGGGAGGAGAGACAAGAGTGGATGAACAGAGGAGAGAGGACAGAGGATGAGGGAGGATGAAGAAGACAGGATGGATGGAGGAAAGGTTGTCGTCTGCTGTGACATGAATCAGTCGCTGTTTCTCTTTATGTGACGGAAACGTTACAGAGATGTGGCCTCTCTCCCTGGTTCTGGTTCTGGTTCTGGTTCTGTTCCTGTTCCTGGTTCTGGTTCTGGTTCTGTTCCTGGTTCTGGTTCTGGTTCTGGTCCTGGTTCTGGTTCTGTTCCTGGTTCTGGTTCTGGTTCTGGTTCTGTTCCTGGTTCTGTTCCTGGTTCTGGTCCTGGTTCTGGTTCTGTTCCTGGTTCTGGTTCTGTTCCTGGTTCTGTTCCTGGTTCTGGTTCTGGTTCTGTTCCTGGTTCTGGTTCTGGTTCTGTTCCTGGTTCTGTTCCTGGTTCTGTTCCTGGTTCTGGTTCTGTTCCTGGTTCTGGTCCTGGTCCTGGTTCTGGTCCTGGTTCTGGTCCTGGTTCTGGTCCTGGTCCTGGTTCTGGTCCTGGTTCTGGTCTAACTGGCTGCCATGGTTGTATTTGTGTTGCAGTATTGAACTTTGAGCACGTGGGGGAGACGGGTTCAGAGACGGACGAGGACGACAGGACGCCGGTCTCTGAAGACAATGGAGGAGGATTGGGGGACGAGGAGGAGGGGGGCAGCCCCCCCGGTGGGCCCGCTCTGGAGGTGTCGAACCGGGTCGCCCACGCTCTGCTGTCGTACCAGGGGGTCCCAGAGGGCCGGGGGGGGCAACCGGACCAACGCCACAGCTCGGGACTCAGAGACGGACACGTGAACAGCACCGGTGAGACGATCACATGATCTCAGATCCAACAGGTTCAGATGTTTTAAGGCAACACGATGAAACCAAAAGTATTTGAAATGAAACAAAGGTTTTAAAGTTGAGAAAGATAATGAAGAACGAACGAGAAGAAAGAAGGAAGAGTGAAGGAAGTGAAGGAAGGAACAGGAAACAGAACATAAGAAGACAGATGACGGAGAAACAAGAAGTGAAAGTCTTATTATGAAATCACCTTGATGCCAGGCCTTTAGTGACCTGTAGTGACCTGTAGTGACCTGCAGTGACCTGTGGTGACCTTCAGTGACCTGTAATGACCCGTGGTGACCTTCAGTGACCTGTAGTGACCTGCAGTGACCTGTAGTGACATGTAGTGACCTGTGGTGACCTTGAGTGACCTGTAGTGACCTGTGGTCACCTGTAGTGACCTTCAGTGACCTGTTGGGACCCTTACTGACATGAAGTGACCTGTAGTGACCTGTGGTGACCTTCAGTGACCTGTAGTGACCTGTAGTGACCTGTAGTGACCTGCAGTGACCTGTGGTCACCTGTGGTGACCTTCGGTGACCTGTAGTGACCTGTAGTGACCTGCAGTGACCTGTGGTCACCTGTGGTGACCTTCAGTGACCTGTAATGACCTGTGGTGACCTCAGTTACCTGTAGTGACCTGAGGTGACCTTCAGTGACCTGTAGTGACCTGTAGTGACCTGCAGTGACCTGTGGTCAACTGTGGTGACCTTCAGTGACCTGTAATGACCTGTGGTGACCTTCAGTGACCTGTTGTGACCTGTGGTGACCTGTGGTGACCTGTGGTGACCTGTGGTGACCTGTAGTGACCTGTGGTCACCTGTGGTGACCTTCAGTGACCTGTAGTGACCTGCAGTGACCTGTCGTCACCTGTAGTGACATGTAGTGACCTTCAGTGACCTGCAGTGACCTTTAGTGACCGGTGGTGACCTTCAGTGACCTGCAGTGACCTTTAGTGACTGGTGGTGACCTGCAGTGACCTGTAGTGACCTTCAGTGACCTGTAGGGACCTTTAGTGACCAGTGGTGACCTTTAGTGACTGGTGGTGACCTGCAGTGACCTGCAGTGACCTTTAGTGACTGGTGGTGACCTGCAGTGACCTGTCGTCACCTGTAGTGACCTTTAGTGACCTCTGTGACCTGCAGTGACCTTTAGTGACCTCTGTGACCTGCAGCACATGACTCAGTGATGATCTGCTCTGTGTCTCAGACGACAGGAAGTGTGAACGAGCCGGACGGCAGGAGTCAGTGCAAACTGTTGGAAACAACACAGGTGAGATCAATGTTGAACAATCATACGCATGAAAAAGATTTATTTATATATATATACGAGCATTATCAACATATTGACTTATTACTTATATTATTATTATAATACTTACTTGTATTCAGCCTTCACTGTTACATTTATAATATAAATCCCTAATTTTAGCTCATAACTCGTCCTGAAATCAGAGCAGTAAAATAAAATGATGAGAGACAAACATGGTAATACAGACGTAGTGCAGTGGTTCTTACAGAAACCCTCCATCCTCTCTGGTTCACTTTCATTTATCTTCACAGAATAATTTTATATTTAATATAATATAAATAGTATTATATTTAATAATATTAATTTTATATTTAATATATTAATAATTAAATAATAAATTATTATATATAAATGAACACGTATGTTTTCTTGTGCTTAGTGAGGCGACTGGAACTCTCCCAACTGGACGAGTTCTTCCTGAAACGTAAACTGGAGGAAGCTCATCCTGCGTCCATCGCCGAGTTCCTGCAGCGCAGCGACACGGCCATCATCTACCCCGAGGCCCCGGAGGAGCTGAGGAGGCCGGGGACCCCCGAGGCCCCGGAGGAGCTGAGGAGGCTGGGGACCCCCGAGGCCCCGGAGGAGCTGAGGAGGCTGGGGACCCCCGAGGCCGCGAGTCCCGACGAGAGCGAACAAGGTGAGGCCGCGGGAAAACAACGTGTCCTTCCATGAAATTCTGAACCCCAAACTGCCCTGAGCTGCACAGAGATGCACTAAACTGTAGTTAAAGGTGACGTCAGGACTAGAAAAGATCAATATCAATACACATTATTTACCACATAAGAACAAGGTCAATAAACATTGTGCTCAGAAACAATGGCTACGGATAAAATAAATCATGAGTTTAAAATTTATTTAGTCTGAATGTTCATGAAAAATGAAGTTAAGTTAAAAATCTATTTAATTAATTATATAAAATCAGCAAAGATCCCAAAACATCTTGATAAAATCCTTTTGGGACTAAACGTGTTTCTACAGACGACTTCACGTCAGTTTCTATACTGATGACACCATCATTAATAAGCTTTGTTATGAAACCTTGTGACTATGACTGAGCAGTTTCACACCCATGACTCTTTGTGTTGACGTGTGACGGAACAGAGACATCTAGACTAGAAGAAAAGGTTTTGTCACATAAAATAAAATCTGCAGGTAACCGAAAAAACATGTGTCATAAATCAGTTGACCTTTGACCTGTGCAGACCTGCCGCCCGGCACACCTGACGACTTTGCCCAGCTGCTCACGTGTCCGTACTGCGACCGCGGCTACAAGCGCCTGACGTCTCTGAGGGAACACATCAAGTATCGACACGAGAAGAACGAGGAGAGCTTCTCCTGCCCGGTGTGCAGCGACACCTTCAGCCACCGCACGCAGCTGGAGCGTCACATGACCTCGCACAAAGCCCCAAGAGACCAGGTACACCTGCGCTAGGCCGCCATCTTCTTTCTGTTTTCATCTGCGTTTAAATCTCCAGGTCACATGACTGTGAGCACAATCACATCTCAAGGTTTAAAGAGTGAATCCAGTTTAAAGACCACTTGTCTCTGTCTCTTCTCTGTCGGTGTCTCTTCTCTGTCTCTTCTCTGTCTCTTCTCTGTCTCTTCTCTGTCTCTTCTGTGTCTCTGTCTCTTCTCTGTCTCTTATCTGTCGGTGTCTCTTCTCTGTCTCTTCTCTGTCTCTTCTCTGTCAGTGTCTCATCTCTGTCTCTGTCTCTTCTCTGTTGGTGTCTCTTCTCTGTCTCTGTCTCTTCTCTGTCTCTTCTCTGTCTGTCTCTTCTCTGTCTCTTATCTGTCGGTGTCTCTTCTCTGTCTCTGTCTCTTCTCTGTTGGTGTCTCTTCTCTGTCTCTGTCTCTTCTCTGTTGGTGTCTCTTCTCTGTCTCTGTCTCTTCTGTGTCTCTTCTGTGTCTCTTCTCTGTCTCTTCTGTGTCTCTTCTCTGTCTCTGTCTCTGTCTCTTCTCTGTCTCTGTCTCTTCTGTGTCTCTTCTCTGTCTCTGTCTCTGTCTCTGTCTCTTCTCTGTCTCTGTCTCTGTCTCTGTCTCTTCTGTGTATCTGTCTCTTCTCTGTCTCTTCTGTGTATCTGTCTCTTCTCTGTCTCTTCTGTGTATCTGTCTCTTCTCTGTCTCTTCTCTGTCTCTTCTCTGTCTCTTCTCTGTCTCTGTCTCTGTCTCTGTCTCTGTCTCTGTCTCTTCTCTGTCTCTGTCTCTTCTCTGTCTCTTATCTGTCTCTTCTGTGTATCTGTCTCTTCTCTGTCTCTGTCTCTGTCTCTGTCTCTGTCTCTGTCTCTGTCTCTGTCTCTGTCTCTGTCTCTTCTCTGTCTCTGTCTCTTCTCTGTCTCTTCTGTGTATCTGTCTCTTCTCTGTCTCTTCTCTGTCTCTGTCTCTGTCTCTGTCTCTTCTCTGTATCTGTCTCTGTATCTGTCTCTTCTCTGTCTCTTCTCTGTCTCTTCTCTGTCTCTGTCTCTGTCTCTGTCTCTGTCTCTGTCTCTGTCTCTGTCTCTGTCTCTGTCTCTGTCTCTGTCTCTTCTCTGTCTCTGTCTCTTCTCTGTCTCTTCTGTGTATCTGTCTCTTCTCTGTCTCTTCTCTGTCTCTGTCTCTGTCTCTGTCTCTGTCTCTGTCTCTGTCTCTGTCTCTGTCTCTGTCTCTGTCTCTGTCTCTTCTCTGTATCTGTCTCTGTATCTGTCTCTTCTCTGTCTCTTCTCTTCTCTGTCTCTGTCTCTGTCTCTGTCTCTGTCTCTGTCTCTGTCTCTGTCTCTGTCTCTGTCTCTTCTCTGTCTCTTCTCTGTCTCTTATCTGTCTCTTCTCTGTCTCTTCTCTGTCTCTTCTCTGTCTCTTCTCTGTCTCTTCTCTGTCTCTGTCTCTGTCTCTGTCTCTGTCTCTGTCTCTGTCTCTGTCTCTGTCTCTGTCTCTGTCTCTGTCTCTTCTCTGTCGGTGTCTCTTCTCTGTCTCTGTCTCTGTCTCTGTCTCTGTCTCTTCTGTGTCTCTGTCTCTTCTCTGTCTCTTCTCTGTCTCTGTCTCTTCTCTGTCTCTTCTCTGTCTCTTCTCTGTCTCTTCTCTGTCTCTTCTCTGTCTCTGTCTCTGTCTCTGTCTCTGTCTCTGTCTCTGTCTCTGTCTCTGTCTCTGTCTCTGTCTCTTCTGTGTCTCTTCTCTGTCTCTGTCTCTGTCTCTGTCTCTTCTCTGTCTCTTCTCTGTCTCTGTCTCTTCTCTGTCTCTTCTCTGTCTCTGTCTCTTATCTGTCTCTTCTCTGTCTCTGTCTCTAGTGTGAATCCAGTTTGAATCCAGTTCAAGTGTGAACAATAGATCCCCGCTTTAATCCTCTCATGACATACATTTTCGGTTTATTTGTTTACGTTAAATGTTAAAGTGAAAATATTTATATTTATTTTTTCTCATGAATTCACGTATGACTCTTCCCCGTCTTGAATAAGTTTGAATTGGTGACGTCCATTTAATGATCTGTGTGTCTCCTCCCACTCTCTGTTCTCTCTGCAGCCGCCGCTCAGCGAAGAAGCTGGAAACCGAAAGTTTAAATGCAGTGAGTGTGGAAAAGCTTTCAAGTACAAGCATCACCTGAAGGAGCATCTTCGGATTCACAGCGGTGAGTCATCAGCATCTTATCTGTCATAATGTTCCTCTTCAATGTTCAGTGTCAATCGACTCATCTCTGAACGTCCACAAAGACATTCTGCACTGACATGAATATATACAAAAATATACTGTATATGAATATTTATATCAACATTTTCTATACATATGTATACATACACGTATGTATACATACATACATACATACATACACACATACATACATAACTACATGTACTTACACATGTATGTATGTGTAAGTACACGCACACACACTCTTTGTGTTGGAGGGGAACATGAATGTCACAATAAAGCACGGATGTGGTTTTGTGTTTCAGGCGAGAAGCCGTACGAGTGCTCCAACTGTAAGAAGAGGTTCTCCCACTCCGGCTCCTACAGTTCCCACATCAGCAGCAAGAAATGCATCGGCCTGATCACCGTCAACGGACGATTCCGCAACGGAAACAACGGCAAGCCCGGCTCCTCCCCCAACTCCACAACCTCATCGCCAGAGAGCCCCGCCCTCGCCCAGCTCCGCCACAAACTGGAAATTGGCAGACCGGTTGGTGCTCCAGATCAGCAGGGTCCGCTCGACATCAAAGCCGAGCCGATGGACTTCAACGAGTACCGGCTGCTCATGGCCACGCAGCAAGGGTACGGGGGGTCTGGGGTTCATCTCAACAGCTGTGGAGGAAGTCCTCTGGGGATACACAGCTCCTCCCAAAGCCCCCTTCAACACCTGGGAGGCCTGGGACTTGAGCTCCCCCTGCTGGGCTACACCGGGCCTCTGGGTAACAACCTCAGTGAAGTCCAAAGGGTGCTTCAGATCATGGACAGCACGGTGTGCAGGCAGAAGACGGATGGCAACCCAGAGGAGATCTCCAAGCTCAGGGCCTACATGAAAGAGCTGGGTGACCAGATGGAGGAGCAGAAGCAGGTCCAGGCCGGCTTCCAGGTCTTGGGCCACAGCAGCCCAACAAAGAGCATCATTGACTACACACTGGAGAAGGTCAACGAGGCAAGAAGTCTGATTGATGATTCAAAGAGACAAATGGACGTTAAGAAGGAGACACCAAACCAATCAATGGATCTCAGTGGAGAGGAGACATTCTCCCATGGCCAGAACCAGTTCCTGCCTTTCTCCTGCCAGTACTGCAAAGAGACGTTCCCTGGTCCCATCCCGCTGCATCAACACGAGCGCTACCTCTGCAAGATGAACGAGGAGATCCGAGCCGTCCTGCAGCCGAGCGAGAGCAGCTCTGTGGCTCGCAGGGGAGCGATGACCTCTGTGCTGACCTCTAACGAGCGGGCGACCAGCCCCATCAACCCCTTCAAAGACCACGTGTCTGTGCTCAAGGCCTACTTCGCTATGAACACTGAGCCCAACTCAGAGGAACTGCTCAAAATTTCGATTGCTGTGGGTCTTCCTCAAGAGTTTGTAATGGAGTGGTTTGGCCAGTGGAAGAGTCAGAACCCCCCCCGAGGCAGTCTGAGGAACCAGTCGCCCACTCATGACTGCAGTGGGTCAGACAGGAAGCACCGCTTGAGCCAGTCACCAAGGGCGTTTCCTGTCTTTGATTTCCATGGAGGCTTCGCTAACGGCAGTGCCAACCACAGACTCACAAAGGGGAACAAGTTTACAGCCAGCAGGCAGACAGCAGGGGACAAACCATCGGACCCCTTGGACCACTTGAGGAGCAACACTCCATCACCTCTCAACCTGTCCTCTACTTCCTCCAAGAACTCTCAGAGTAGCTCGTACACTCCAAACAGCCTAGCTTCAGAGGATGCCCATGGGGATATACCACTAGACCTGTCGCTGCCCAAACACATGGCCCAGAGGCTCGCAGGTCTGGGAGAGAAGCGACCCAGACAGAACGGTTTCATGACCGAGCAAAGCGGACATGCCAAAGGACGAGGGTCCAGTTCTTCAGACCTGGTCAACATCAAGAAGGAAGTACTAGGCTCTGAAAGTGGAGGCACCTCTGTCCACCAGCTGGAGAAAAGCACCAGTCCAATCTTTGGGATTAATCCCTTTGCAGGCGCTTCAGTCTACACCTCCCTGCCACCACATGGAGCTTTTCCTCCACCCAGCTTTATGTCTTCTGCCCAGGCCTCCATCCCAGGCCTCAGACCCTACCCCGCCCTCGACCCCATGAGCTTCCTGCCCCACATGGCCTACACCTATGCCACTGGAGCAGCCACGTTTGCTGAAATGCAGCAGAGGAGAAAGTATCAACGAAAACCATGTTTCCAGGTAAATATAATCCTCAAACCTAAAGACAGAATAAGTCATTTACAGGTGGTTCAGCAGATTGAATGGAGGCTCAGAGGTCTGCAGGTTTTCATGTTATTGATGGTTCGTGGTTGGACACAACTAGTTTTAGTGGTTCTGGCAAAGTCGTCCGCCACCGCGGTTCTACTAACACAAGCCAGAGACAAAAGCTCCCTGTTTTATATCGATAATACAAATACAAATATTCTGATCTCTACATTTGTCTCTGTGGCAGCTGGAGGTTCTCTCCGGTGGAGGGCTGCTGGGTTCAGGTTCATATTTACCTTTAAAACCCAAAATACGCTGGTGTAGAGTTTCAGAAGGAACCAAAGAAAACTTCTGACGGTCCTTCAGTCTGAGCTGCTTCACACCTCTTTTCCTCTTTATTTATATTTATTATATACATATTGTATACTGTATGTATTCATATGTAATATGTATTTTATACAAATTATATACTTTGTATAAACTGTGTATATAATACATAGTATGTATTAAAGACCAGAGTGATTGAGATCAAATCCAGACAACTTGTGTTGAGATGGTTTAAAGTGAATGATGGTAGTCTCCATGGTGATGGGGATCATATGTTTTGAATGTGTAAACACTCCCATATGTTCCTGGATGAGGGTCTTACCCGGGTCTTTAAGCTCTGTCCAGACTTGGGATCACGGAGTCGGTGGGGGGGTGCCAGGTGTGGATTATCAGATGAAACCGTGTGTGCTCATGTTTCAGGAGGAGCTGCTGGACGGGACGCTGGGATACCTGTCGGGTCTGGACGACCTGGCAGACAGCGACTCGCTGCTGTGCAGGAAGAAGATGAAGAAGACTGAAAGTGGTATGTACGCGTGTGACTTGTGCGACAAAACATTCCAGAAGACCAGTTCCCTCCTAAGACACAAATATGAGCACACAGGTAGATATCACCATATATAACACTTCTTTTTACCCCACTCTCCCTTTTCTTTCTGTTCTTTAGTCGTGTAGCTGCTCCACTCGTCTTTTCTTTTTCTTTGTGTTCTGTTTTGTTCTGTAAACCGTGTCAACATGTTCCTTTCTTCACAGCGGGGGAGTAACAGATAGTCCACATTCACAGGAAACATACAAGAAGCATGTTCCAGAGGCATCGCATACATGCATGCAGTGTGTGTGTGTGTGTGTGTGTGTGTGTGTGTGTGTGTGTGTGTGTGTGTGTGTGTGTGTGTGTGAGCAGCATCAGGACTGAAGCGTGTGTTTATACTATGTAGTGTCCCTACTGAAGCGTGTGTGTAGTGTTTGCGGCGTCCTGACTCTGGTCTTGTCTCTTGTGTCTCGGCAGGAAAACGCCCTCACCAGTGTCAGATCTGTAAAAAAGCCTTCAAACACAAGCATCATCTGATCGAACACTCACGCCTGCACTCCGGAGAGAAGCCCTACCAGTGTGACAAGTGCGGCAAACGCTTCTCACACTCGGGTTCGTACTCGCAGCACATGAACCATCGCTACTCGTACTGCAAGAGGGAGGCAGAGGAGCGTGAGGCGGCAGAGAGGGAGGCGCGGGAAAAGGGCGGAGGAGGAGGCGTGGTGGTGGGAGGCGTGGAGAGCACCGAGCTGCTGATGAGGAGGGCCTACCTGCAGGGACTGGGGACACTTGGATACTCAGACCTGGATGAACAGCAGGAGGACGGCGGCTGCGATCTGATCCTGAGGAACGGCAGCGAGGGCCGAGGAGGAGGGGAGCTGAGGGAAGTGGACAGGAAGACGTACGAGGAGGTGATAGAGCGACAGGAAGCAGGTTTCAGGGAAAGAGAAGAAGAGGAGGAGGAGGAGAGCGACAGCAGGAGCCAGATGCACCCGACGGAGGACGAGGATCGTAAAGATGCGACGCAGCCGATGGACGAGAGTTCACGAGAAGCGAAGACAGACGACTGATCTGGAACAAATAGCTTTGGAACATTTGTGTTGACGGGATTCATTAAAGAGGCTGTGCAGACATCATCAGTGGGTTATATGAAACATTAGGAAATAAATATGTTATCAACTATAAAACTAAAAATGATCTCTTTTAATCTGATCAACGTCAATACTCTCGATCTCGTCTGTTTGTGAATTGTGAAAAGGACTTGAAGAGAAATCTAATAAAAGACAAACCTACAGCACAGAGGAGACATGATTGAAAAAACAAAATCAATCAATTATCAATATATATGAATAACCTCAAACACAATTAATCTCAGGCAGGAAAATAACATGTGAGGAGCCGAATGAAAGAGTGAAACAGTTTACTCCTCATGAATAAAGACTACGCTCATTATTAGATGTTTATGGGGGGGGCTGCATAATCTCTGTACAGTCACGTTTAAAACTCCACATTATGCAAAAAATAGATAAAGTAGTGATGATGTTTGTTTTAATGATGTAAATGTATTCAAAGCCTAAAGCTGTGTGGTGCTAACATGTTCTTCACTTCCTGTGTCAGAAAAACTCCACCTGGAAATGAACTGAACTGGACTTCCTGGGTCACTACAAAATAAAAGAGGAAAGAGGAAAGAGTTGTGGAGTCACATCCCGTCAGTATTATCCTTGTATTTCTGTCTTTTTATTTACTGTGATGCTTTTTTATCCTCTTTTGTTATTTTTCACAACTAACTTTGGGCCTCTGGATGTTTTCTATATGTGAAGGAACATTTAAACCTGAGTGTTTGTTGATGTGAGTCTTAAAGATGGAGGAGGCGCAGGAAAATGAAAGTGCCCCTTTCGAGAAAAGGAAATAAAAAGGAGAAAAGCCTTATATGCAAACCTGTTCCCTGTTTCTGCATTAATCTGCAAAGTGCCATCCCTGTACAGTGTCCTCCAGGAGGAACTCTGGAGAACATTCATCCTGGTTCTGGTCCGTCACTATTAGACAAGTAGAAGAAGCTTAGTTAGTTCACATATGTTTGTGCAATTCTCTGTATTTTCCCTGGTTTTATTCCACAACAGTATTTTTGTCAGTATTATATTTGAGTTTTTGTGGAATTTTTCTTCGCACGTCCATCTGATGGAACAGCTGCGTGGGAGAGGGAGGAGATCAGAAACTCGCCCACTGGGCTCGAGCCCTTTTGCAGTTTTTTATTTGAGAATTTACCATTTTATTTATGTGACTCATTTTATATTTCCTCATTTTATTTATTTCATACTGTAGTGTACAGTATTTCAGTTCCTCACAAATAGATATATTTTAGTTAAATGTTTCTGTCATTGACTATTGGAACAAAATTATGATTACAGATCTTTACAGAAAATTGTATTTGTTTCTTTGTTTTCTTCTCTTTTTTTTCAAACCACAATTAACCACTAAATTCGAGGAACCTTTGATACGATTATTGTTGAAACACTGTATTTTTAAAAGTTAAATCCACCTCATCCCACTGAAGAGGGGACAGGAAGTTCTAAAATGTAAAAGTATTAAATGTCTGAAGTATTATTATTGAAGTTTTAATGTCTCTTGGAAATGAACAAGAATAAATGTAGAATCAACAAGTTAAATTTTAATAAAGTTGTGTTTTTCAAGGAAGTGTGTGAGTGTGTGTGTCAGAATTAACAGTGTTCAAGGTGAAGCTGCTACAATTAGTTCTACTACTGCTAGGAATGCAATGTCGGGTTAATGTCAGGCTAGTGTCGGGTTAGCTTATGGTTAGTGTCGGGTTAGCTTATGGTAAGGGTTAGCTTATGGTTAGTGTTATAGTTAGTGTTATGGTTATGGTTAGCTCATGGTTAGCTCATAGTTAGCTTATGGTTAGCTTATGGTTAGTGTTATGGTTAGCTTATGGTTAGTGTTATGGTTATGGTTAGCTCATGGTTAGTGTTATGGTTAGGGTAAGTGTTATGGTTAGCTTATGGTTAGCTCATGGTTAGTGTTATGGTTAGCTTATGGATAGCTTATGGTTAGCTCATGGTTAGCTCATGATTATTGTTATGGTTAGCTCATGGTTAGCTTATGAATAGCTCATGGTTAGTGTTATGGCTAGCTTATGGTTAGCTCTTGGTTAGCTTATGGTTAGCTCATGGTTAGTGTTGGCTCCACAGTTCACTGGGGACACAGAGCAGGGGGCGGGGACAGAACGTCTTCCAGGACCCCTCACGACGTGAGGACGTGTAGCAGCGAACCGGTCCTGGAGCTGGACTCATGGAGGCCGAGGTGAGACCGGGTCACTTCCCGTCATATGAGTGCGATGTGCCCGCTGTCTGTGTCCCGGTGAGGCTCCGTCAGTTAGGTGGGGTGTTTATACCGACAGAGCTAACAGCTAACTGAGCTAACAGCTAACAGAGCTAACAGCTAACTGAACTAACAGCTAACAGAGCTAACAGTTAACTGAACTAACAGCTAACAGAGCTAACAGCTAACAGAGCTAACAGTTAACTGAGCTAACAGCTAACAGAGCTAACAGTTAACTGAGCTAACAGCTAACTGAACTATCAGCTAACAGAGCTAACAGTTAACTGAGCGAACAGCTAACAGAGCTAACAGCTAACTGAGCTAACAGTTAACTGAGCTAACAGCTAACTGAACTATCAGCTAACAGAGCTAACAGTTAACTGAGCGAACAGCTAACAGAGCTAACAGCTAACTGAGCTAACAGTTAACTGAGCTAACAGCTAACTGAACTATCAGCTAACAGAGCTAACAGTTAACTGAGCTAACAGCTAACTGAACTATCAGCTAACAGAGCTAACAGTTAACTGAGCTAACAGCTAACAGAGCTAACAGCTAACAGAGCTAACAGTTAACTGAGCTAACAGCTAACTGAACTATCAGCTAACAGAGCTAACAGTTAACTGAGCTAACAGCTAACAGTTAACTGAGCTAACAGCTAACTGAACTATCAGCTAACAGAGCTAACACCTTACTGAACTAACAGCTAACAGAGCTAACAGTTAACTGAGCTAACAGCTAACTGGACTATCAGCTAACAGAGCTAACAGCTAACAGAGCTATCAGCTAACAGCTCAGCTGGACTCTGACTCAGGTCAATCAATCAATCAATCAAACTTTATTTGTATAGCCCATATTCACAAATCACAGTTTGTCTCATAGAGCTTTAACATGGTGAGCCATCCTCTGTCCTTAACCCTCAACAAGAGTCAGGACAAACTACTAAAAACTCTTTTAACAGGTAAACACACATAGAAACCTCAGAGAGACACATGTGAGGATCCGTCTCCCAGGACGGACACAAGTGACACAGATGTGTAGAGGAGAACATCATCAGGAGAAAGGTTTCAGCAGCAATGATGAGGGGAAACATGTTGAAGGATAACTTCAATACTGTATGTGAAGCAGTCCTGCTGCATCATAGTCTCTGGTTAGCAGCAAGATCAGGATCCAGCATCAGGTCCACTATAGTCCACAGTCATTGTCTCAGGTGTACTCTGTCTCAGGTGGACTCTGTCTTTGTCTCTGGACTCTGTCTCAGGTGGACTCTGTTTCAGGTGGACTCTGTCTCAGGTGGACTCTGTCTCAGGTGGAATCTGTTTCAGGTGGACTCTGTCTTAGGTGGACTCTGTCTCAGGTGGACTCTGACTCAGGTGGACTCTGACTCAGGCGGACTCTGTTTCAGGCGGACTCTGTTTCAGGTGGACTCTGTCTCAGGTGGACTCTGTCTCAGGTGGA
>NC_083651.1:351153-356153 GCF_963576545.1 Limanda limanda
GGTTCCACAGGAGAGGAGCCTGGTAGCTGAAGGTTCTACCTCCTGTTCTACTCTTACAGACTCTAGAACCCAGAGTGGGAGCTGGTTCCACAGGAGAGGAACCTGGTAGCTGAAGGTTCTACCTCCTGTTCTGCTCTCACAGACTCTAGAACCCAGAGTGGGAGCTGGTTCCACAGGAGAGGAGCCTGGTAGCTGAAGGTTCTACCTCCTGTTCTACTCTTACAGACTCTAGAACCCAGAGTGGGAGCTGGTTCCACAGGAGAGGAACCTGGTAGCTGAAGGTTCTACCTCCTGTTCTACTCTTACAGACTCTAGAACCCAGAGTGAGAGCTGGTTCCACAGGAGAGGAGCCTGGTAGCTGAAGGTTCTACCTCCTGTTCTATTCTTACAGACTCTAGAACCCAGAGTGGGAGCTGGTTCCACAGGAGAGGAGCCTGGTAGCTGAAGGTTCTACCTCCTGTTCTGCTCTCACAGACTCTAGAACCCAGAGTGGGAGCTGGTTCCACAGGAGAGGAGCCTGGTAGCTGAAGGTTCTACCTCCTGTTCTGCTCTCACAGACTGTAGAACCCAGAGTGGGAGCTGGTTCCACAGGAGAGGAGCCTGGTAGCTGAAGGTTCTACCTCCTGTTCTACTCTTACAGACTCTAGAACCCAGAGTGGGAGCTGGTTCCACAGGAGAGGAGCCTGGTAGCTGAAGGTTCTACCTCCTGTTCTGCTCTCACAGACTCTAGAACCCAGAGTGGGAGCTGGTTCCACAGGAGAGGAGCCTGGTAGCTGAAGGTTCTACCTCCTGTTCTACTCTGACAGACTCTAGAACCAGCAGAGAACCTGTGTTTTGGGAGAGCAGTGATCTGTTAGGACAGGACAGTGTTATGAGCTCTTTGATATATGAAGGGTTTGAAGATAGTTGAGATCTTTCCATGTGAGGAGCAGGATCTTGATCTCCAGAGTTCCACAGGGAGCTGGTGCAGAGAAGCTCAGAGCAGTGAGATGATCTCTTCTGGTTCCTCTCAGCTCTCGTGCTGCAGCTTCTTGGACCAACTGGAGGCTTCTCACAGACTCACTGGGACGTCCTGATGATAAAGACTCACACTCTGGGTTCTAGAGTCTGTGAGAGTGGAACAGGAGGTAGAACCTTCAGCTACCAGGCTCCTCTCCTGATGATAAAGAACCACACTCTGGGTTCTATAGTCTGTAAGAGTAGAACAGGAGGTAGAACCTTCAGCTACCAGGCTCCTCTCCTGTGGAACCAGCTCCCACTCTGGGTTCTAGAGTCTGTAAGAGTAGAACAGGAGGTAGAACCTTCAGCTACCAGGCTCCTCTCCTGATGATAAAGAGTCTCACTCTGGGTTCTAGAGTCTGTGAGAGTAGAACAGGAGGTAGAACCTTCAGCTACCAGGCTCCTCTCCTGATGATAGAGACTCACACTGATCCAGTCCAGAGGGAACTAATGGACGAGGATAATCACGCTTTGTTTTCTAGTTTTAAACAGAAATTATTCTTGGGCTCAAACCAACATTTATTTTTCAGATCAGTTTGTGTCAGTGAAGTGATTCAGGGTTAAACAATCCCTGTGTTCTAAAGGAAGAAAAGAAACGGTGTCTTTTGTGGTGAGTCTGAGGCGTCTTTGTGGGCGCTGGTTGTCGTATCCATCAATCGGCCTTTGAGTGGAGGACTTTAGTAATTTAATAGTGATTGACCTGAGCGGGACACAAAGACATCACATCCATCACAGCTGAGCAGCAGGACGTCCACTTGTCCCCGACTGAAACCAGATCAATGTGGACACCGTGTGACCAGCAGGTGATTCTGGACAGACTCCAGTCTTTTCTTCTGTGTCTTTGTGCAGCCGTGGGGTTCTGCTGGTCGTCAGGTGTGAAACCTTGTTTGAACCCAGTCTGATGATGATGGTTCTGCTCTTGTTGGGTTAACAGGACACCACAGTCTGTTCTGTGGATCTCATCTGTTGGTCGGATGCTTCAGATCCTCTTAGAACTTTCTACCAACTAACGGATCAAAATGCTACCAGACAAATGTTGGATGCATTTTGTAATTAGGGAGGATTTTTAGAAAACAAGCGCACACATTCACAGTGAACAGCAGATTCCATGTGATAACTTTGTGTGTGTGTGTGTGTGTGTGTGTGTGTGTGTGTGTGTGTGTGTGTGTGTGTGTGTGTGTGTGTGTGTGTGTGTGTGTGTGTGTGTGTGTGTGTGTGTGTGTGTGTGTGTGTGTGTGTGTGGGAACTTTCACTCATTAGTTGTGATGACAGTACAAACACACACAGAGTCTGCTGTCATCAGGATCTGGTTCCTGCTTGTTGATCAGTTGTGCTCTGATCAGCTGATTCTTTCTTCATGTCACAGTTTTCCCTCCATATGAACTTCCTGTTGTTCCATGCTGAGCTGTAAACGCTCTGCAGGCCGACGCCATGGCGGCGGTTTGTATCTCGGTCAGGACGGCCCTCGGGTCCTCTGACCGGCCCTGCTCTCTGGCAGTGATCGCTTGTGACCGTGGACTCGTCTCATCAGGATCTAATGTGGATCTTAATGTAATGTAATGACCTGCAGAGCCTTGTCCGGTCGGCCACACTGAACCGCCCCCCCGAGCCTCTGACCACAGCTTCCTGCTGATTGGATGGTTTAAAAGTGACAGGAGTCTCTGAGCTGTGAAACGTCCAGTCAGACCCGACTGATTCCAGGTCAGCTTCAGGCCCCCCCGACTGATTCCAGGTCAGCTTCAGGCCCCGGGCCCGGAGCTCGACCGACACACTTCAACTTCTTTAAGTGTTATTACCACTTCCTTCACACACGCACACACGCACACACACACACACACACACACTCACACACACACACGCACACGCTCACACACGCATGCACGCACACACACACACACACACACCTTTAGGCGCAGTACTCCACAGTACTCCACAGTACTCCACAGTACTCCACAGTACTCCACAGTACTCTACTGTACTCCACACTAGTTCAAATGAACGTCCTCGTGGTTCAAACATTATACATTATATCACAGGAAGTGAAAGCTGCAGCTTCTTCTTCTTCTTCTTCTTCTTCTTCTTCTTCTTCTTCTTCTTCTTCTTCTTCTTCTTCTTCTGTTTAATTCTGTCTCTACTTCCTGTAATTGGTCCAAAAGTCCAAACTGTCCAACAAAGTGTTTTCAGTGCAAAGCAACAGATCCAGGTTCAGTTTGATCCAGACCCAGAACTCCTCCTCTGCTCTGAGGAACCGTTCACACCAATTAAAACCTGTCCCCCCCCCACACACACACACGCAGTCATGTTTTTATGCCTCTGTTCAAACGTTTCATTTCTAAAATGGATTATTGAATCATGTTTTTGCAGAGGCAGCGACCGACTCAGTCTGTCCTCCTGTCCTCCTGCTGAGTTTGTGTTTCAGTTGTTCTGAGTTTGATGTGCAAACATGTGTTTCTTTCTCTTTGTGTTGTAGAATGATACCACAACACAAACTGCTCCGAGAGCAGCAGATCAGTGATGAGCCTCAAACTCACAGGTAAACACACCTCACACACCCCCGTCACCTCCGTCACCTGACGCTCCGTTACATTATCCCGACGGAGCCGGTGAGATGATGGTGGCGGGCGGTCCAAGGCCATGTAGCGAGACTCCCTACATGGGCATGGTTCGACCATGACATAGAGGAACCATAACATACCGCGGGAGTTGTTTTTTTGCAGAGTTTTGGCGACTGTAGACATGCCAGATACCCATATTAACGTGTAGAAGCACTACAAAAGTGGAATTAAAATCATCTTTACTAGGATTTACTTTCCCGAACAGGTCTGAGGATCCACACCCGGCCACAGCTGAACATGACTGTGAACCAGTTTCAGACCAGGACCCTGGAGACCAGGTCCAGCCTCTGCACATCGTGTGGCCTCACCGCTGGTGAGTTCTCGCTCAGACATGATGAACCAAACACCTCTGTTTAAAATGATATGAGGAACCAGTCGTATGTTTTGATCAATTTAAATAAAATCACGGGTCACAAAGACAATAGAAATTTTCAAATAAGTTTTAATTTACCTTGAAATGGTTGCTATGACAACAATCGTAGTTAAGATTTAAGAGTTTATTATCAAATGCACAACAATAACATTAAGCAGTCGCTGGCAATGAAATGCTTGAGTCACAGGCTCTTCTAGCAATGCTCAAGTAACAACCAAAAAAAACAAAATTTGAATAACATAGTGTAAAATAGAAAATAAAATATATTTATCTAAATATATAAATATATATATATACAGCTAAAGAAAAAACAACTAATAGTTAATTAGAAACCCTATGAATAAAATGATTTTATTTAAGGGTTGAGGTTAGGGTTGGCGCTAACCCTCATTTATAAGAATTTATGTAAAGCTGATGACACGATCAAAGAAGAATATTTATTAAATAAAGTTGTTATGAAAAGTGTAATATAAAATAAAGTCAGATACAAGATGAAAATGTGTAAGTTAAGTTTTTGAATAAAAGATAAAAAAACAAATGAGGCTCCAGACGTCCGACTGATGTTTGAGAGAAAAGACGAGTCAGTTTTCAGTCGGACGTGTTTTTAAATCAGATTATGAAGTCGAGCGTTTCCTGGTGTTTTTCACCTTCTCTTGTATCAGTGACAAAGCAGCGTCGTGTAATCTGCTCTCAACTGAGCAAAACACACAGATGGATTATATCTGCTGCTTTTATTCTGGGCGGATGGAGGATTTCAGTTAATCTCTCAGATTGAAGCTTCGCTCATCTCATCTGTTTTTATGTTTAATCTGTGTGTGGCCTGGATCCTCAGATTACAGCTCCGTCTTATTGCTGCTGCTGCGGGGGCGGGGGGGGGGGGGGGGTGAACAGCTGTTCCAGGTGAAGACGCTGCACTGCGGGAGGGGGGGGGGGGGCTTTTAAATCTGTGTGAGATTTACGTTGATCAGGATTCAGACTCTGATTGAAAGAGAAACAGCAGGTGGTGACGAAGA